>NC_057729.1:13769861-13775377 GCF_004010195.1 Chiloscyllium plagiosum
ATTTAAATCCTGGAACCTGCAACAGCCAATCCTGTCCCTGTTCTAGCCATGTCTCCGTAATAGCCACAACATCGAAGTCCCATGGTTGTTGGTTTAGTATTTCTGGCTACTGGTCAAATTGTACACATTGTTGGCGTTCTCATATACTGAAATACAGTTGAATATTTTACAAAATGCACTCCCATTAGTCTTGATCCAGTTTTTTGATCACACGAAATATTGTACTGATATAACATGCTTTCTTGAGGTGTATTGCCCGTTGAGGTTTTATCCTGGTGACTGTGAGAATGAGCTGGCAGAGAACACGACAAGCTGCTAAAAGGGGGAAGAGGAGATGGGCTCTCAACGCGGGTTTATAGCCAGCAAGGGACTTCAGTGAGCAATTACCCATAGTCTTCTTCAGCCAAGTTCAATATATAATGTTGATAAGTCCAGTTCAAAATTTATATGTTTTAGAATAAGACTTTTAGTTTCAGTAACTAAGTTGTAATTGTGGAAAAATGGGAGCACCTGCTTGAAAAAGTAGTAAACTCAGCAGGGATGTAAAGGCAATTGAAAAAGGCTTGGGTTTATTGAAAGCAAAGCTTATAGTATTTATACAATATGGGCAAAGTTGACAGTGGTAAAACTTAAACATTGGATGATCTATCATTAGACTTTAAACAGCATTTCGTTAACTTCAACAAAATATTTAAATGATTTATGTAGTTCCTCGGTGAAATAAAATCCAAAGGCTATTGGTTAAAAAAGAGTTTCTGGTAGAAAGTCATAACTTCATTAGTGATTGTTCATTTGGATTACAAAATCAAAATGTTGTGGTGAAGGTAAAAATTATCAGCTTGCAGTTCTGTTCGAGTCATTCAAAGCACTTCATGTTATCCTGGAATGGATTGTGGGGGCTTAGAAGATTCTTTAGGCTCTCTGATTTTTGATGATAGAAAAGAATCAAGTACCAAATAAAAAAGCTAAGTCATAGTGTTTTGCGCAAGCTGTAGCTTAGTGAATTGGGAGAAACAAAGGAAATAAATATTAATCAAATCTGCATCTTAGGCAAAGAGAGTGCTATCTTTGTCATTCAGAATAAGGAATGCAGCTGAACTTACAAGAGCTATTGTTGTATCATTAAAAATGCTTGGCTGGATCTCAAAAGCCACTGTCATCTCAATAAAGTGTTCACAGTTTGATTGAGAGGAACTGAGTAAAGTATCAAGTCAAAAATGATTCTCTTTCAATGAATGAAATGAAGTCTTATTCAACACAAAACATTAATTCTGCTTCTCTTTTCACTGATATTGCCAAACTCACTGAGTATTTCCAGGAGCTTCTGATTTACTGCAGAAATCTATGGCAGATCTGAATTCCAATGCTTTTTCACCTCTTTATGCCTTTGCCAGAGCAGATTAGGAATGTATTTGGAAACCTCATTGGCTGGGGCATGCAGCGTAATACTGCATTAGAACGACTATTAGAAGCAACTTTTTCCTCGCAATACTTCTTCCCCAAAGCCAACATATTATACCTATCTCAACAATTCTGCAGTTTTGAGATGGCACATTCAATCAGGAAGTCAGTGAGGTTTGAAGCTAACATGACCTCAGCAGTATAAAGGGAGATGCTGAAAGGAGCTTGTGATAAAAGAAGCGGCTACTGAAAGCTAATCTCAGTGACATTCTTTTAGGGAGAAAGCAACTGGGTCCCATTTCTGTCAAATAACTTGGAGAGTTCTACAAAACCCTTTTTTAAAACCTGTAAACCAGCTCAGCAGCAACAGTGGCAGGAGGAATAGCTTTAAGAAGAGCATTGGATACAGCAGGCAACACAATCATGTGCATCTGGATGTAACAAGATGGAATGGCTACTGAGCAGCACCTGGAATAAAGCTGTAATCATCTGAATGTGATCTCTTCTTTGAGAATCTGGTTTCTTGATGTAATATTAAATCTGCGATCAAGTGATTTTCAGGTCTGTATGTGGAGATTTTGGTGGAAGATTTAAGGCTTTTTGCAGTAGGTAGTTGACTATTTCCAAATGGCATTGAGTCTGTCAACATTACTCCATGACTTCCATCTGTGACACATACCCATCAAGGCAAATGTCACTGTGGTTGTGGACGTTTTTATGACAGTGCATTATCAGATTGATGTTCCTCCACTGAGTGTGACACTGCCTCCTCTCTCATCTCTTGATGTATCCCTGGCAATGCCCATGCAGGTGATGCAAGATACTCATTAGTGCTTCATGCATGGGGAGAATGGTTTAATTCTTGCACTGTGCTGCCAATCAGATTTGATACATAGCTGTAATGAATCAACAGGGATAACAGGTCTGTGCCAAGTGTGATTTGTGATGCTTTCACCAATCCTTGGCTACTCCCATTTCTCTATCAGAAATAGCCTGTTCAGGTTTGTCACCTTTCTGATTTCAATCCCTTCCTCCTTTGTTGGTCCCAAGGATGCAATTCTGCTCCCACTCCTCCACCTTTCCTACCATTGTGGGCTCCCTTCTGTGCAAATGAGCCGAGGCAGACAGTTAAGACCATGAAGGACAAGTATGTAAGGCAGCTCACTGAGCTGGAAGGTTTGATTTCAGAAGTTTTGTCTCCATACTAGGTAACATCATCAGTGACAGTCTCTGGTGAAGTGCTGGTGGTATGTCCCTCCTCTCTATTTATTGGTCTTAGTTCCTTAAGGTGGGTGATGTTATTTCTGTTTTTTTTCGAGGGAAGGTAGATAAGATTTAAATCGATACGTTTATTGATGGAATTCTGGTTAGAATGCCATGCCTCTAAGAATTCTTGCGTGTATGGCTTGCATGAAGGACAATTGAAGGGGTCACTATGCTCCAATTCCACAAATCCCAACCGAATTGAAATCACATGTTGAGACAGTGTCTAATGGACTGGCACTCTACTCACTCAGATCAGACCCTGAATCTGTATTTTGTTTGTACTCTCACTGTATCTGAAGCTTGAGTGGGAAGAGAAACAGTGTCACGTCTACAGTACATTTACAAATAAATACACATTTACAATTTAGGCATTTATAGTATATTTCAATGTGTTGGCTTACTTCATTTATAGCCTATGATTGTGGACAAGCTATGAGATTTCGAGAAGAATTTAGAATCCTACAGCATGCTTCATTTTCCAACTTTGGAACCTTTAACTTGGAAGTTAATTTAATTTTAAGTGTCTTCTCCATTTCTCCTCATATTTCAAATGGGACCAACTATAAATTTAGACAATTGGTCGATATTGATGTTTTGCACAAATATGACATTTAGTTTGTGCATATCTCATAAATGTTTGAAACAACTAAATGGCTCACCAACTGCTGATTGGAATGTAAAACCAGCTTGAACAAATACCTAAATAGAGAGCAATAATTTGGAAATTGCCTCCATAAATTCATTCAATCAGTGCAATCGTTTTTTTAATCAAAGTAACCTTTGTCATATCTAAACTGGAAAAGTATATTGATTACTGAATCAAATAAAGCTGTATTTGTCTTTATTACAGCTATGGCCAGCTTGGTGCTACAGGCGTATTGAAGCTTAAAGTCTCTGGCCTTAGGAATTTTAATGGACTATCAATCAGCCTCAATTCCTTACGGTAGTGTTCCAGGCTGGCAGCCCTCTGCTGAAATTTCTAAGTACATGCTGTCTGTCAGCAATTCAGCTGAGGCCATGAACGTCTTTAAATACCTTAAACTGGAAGGATTTATTAAAAATATTACAGATACAATAACAAGTTGCAAATGCCACATTGTGAAATTATTTTGAAAGGTCCCAACCAAAATGCAGGTGGTCTTTTGTCATTTACCCATTACATTTTCAGCACTTTGTGCTAAAATATTGTTCCTTTTTTTACTTCAGCCAGACACAGTTTCATGAGAGAGAAATGTGTCATAAAACTAAAGGTTAGCCTATCTAAATTAGTCCAGGAGAGAGTTTGAAGCCCTTTTTAAGATGTCACCCTGCTAACCTCAAATCTCTTGATGTATCTTCACTATAAATTATAAATATTGTGATGAATTCCCATTGATGAAACAATGGGCAGAATCTAACTGCCTCAGTCTCTTGTGCAATATTGGGGTCATTTGCAGGTTGGGAACCTGAACACTCCAACACAGCCTTCTTGCTGATGTTTCTGTGAGGCAGGCACCAGCAGCCTTCCTTTAGAATCACTGTCCAAGTCAGGATAAGAGTTGGAATACGGGATCAGAAGAACAGATGAAGGAGCTGCATTTAAAGAGACACTGGTAGCACATACAGTTAAAGCAGATTGGCACAAAAAAGGCTAAGAACAGACGAGAGACATGAAGGAGCTGCCCTCTACTTCATGGACAGTTCCCTGGAGGTGATTTTGGAAGTAAAAGAGTTAACAAGGGTAGGTATTTTTCCCAGAGGATATTAGAAGGCAGACAGCCTGTATCATCAAACAGGCTTGGCTGAAGATTCAGAGGAGGTGAGCAACAAAAGAGTGATGAAAATGACACAGATCTAAAGCTTTGTTGACTACATGAGATTCAGCTAGGTGAATGGCAAAAAAATCTCAACTGGCAGCCATTACTCTTGTCATCTCCTTAACAGACATCAGCACCATGTCTTTTGAGGTGCATAATTTTCAGTCACACAGAATAACGTTTCCCTGGAATCCTCCCTAATGCTCCAATTCCACAAATTCTGCCTAGGAACTTGAAATCTAACGTGCACAAGTGATTAAAACACAAGTAAGAAAACAAAATAAGTGTGAATGCACCCTTAACTGATAGTTTAAAAAATAGGTCAATAGCACAACATTTTTGATATCTGTGATATTAGGAAATTGATTTACTTCACATTAGTTGTAAGCATGAAGAGACCATTGTTACAATGGTGAAATTTACTTATTTCTTACCACAACTTGTAATATCAAAAGCAATAAATTATGAAAATTATGCCAAAATGACTGACTTTACAAGCTAGAAACACTGAAATGGCAAACACTACCTTACAAAATTAGTTTCTTTCCAGCCTCAAGTTTGCTGCAAATATCCCCCTTTCAGGAAAAGATAGACCTAAATTTATCCCTCTCCAATGCAAATTTGGAGATGTGCTTCATAAAAATAGTAAGAACAAGATTATCAATGGTCACATAGAGGTCCTGAAAGCAGATCACCAACAAACCTGATGAAGATATAATGTAATGTTGGTTATAATGGACTAACTGCTGAAAATGTGTTGCTGGAAAAGCGCAGCAGGTCAGGCAGCATCCAAGGAGCAGGAGAATCGACGTTTTGGGCATGAGCCCTTCTTCAGGAATGTGGAAAGTGTGTCCAGCAGGCTAAGATAAAAGGTAGGGAGGAGGGACTTGGGGGAGGGGCATTGGAAATGCGATAGGTGGAAGGAGGTCAAGGTGAGGGTGATGGGCCAGAGTGGGGATGGGGGCGGAGATGTCAGGAAGAAGATTGCAGGTTAGAAAGGCGGTGCTGAGTTTGAGGGATTTGACTGAGACAAGGTGGGGGGAGGGGAAATGA
>NC_057729.1:13775579-13823653 GCF_004010195.1 Chiloscyllium plagiosum
TCGAACTCAGCACTGCCTTCCTAACCTGCAATCTTCTTCCTGACCTCTCCGCCCCCACCCACTCTGCCCTATCACCCTCACCTTGACCTCCTTCCACCTATCGCATTTCCAACGCCCCTCCCCCAAGTCCCTCCTCCCTACCTTTTATCTTAGCCTGCTGGACACACTTTCCTCATTCCTGAAGAAGGGCTCATGCCCGAAACGTCGATTCTCCTGCTCCTTGGATGCTGCCTGACCTGCTGCGCTTTTCTAGCAACACATTTTCAGCTCTGATCTCCAGCACCTGCAGTCCTCACTTTCTCCTATAAAGGACTAACAACAACTTATATTAATATACATAGTTGCAGTACAGAAAAAGACCTCAAGACATTTTATAAGAATATCATCAGACAACATTTGACTCTAAACCACTCAAGGAGTATTAAGACTGAATAGAGGGAGAGAGATAGAGAGATTTCTTGAGAGACTTCCAGGCTTGGACCTAGCCAGCCAATGGCACAGCCACTAATGGTGGAGGGACTATAGTGAAGAGATTATGCTCAAGAGGTCAGAAGTGAAAAGAAACAAGATCTTGTTCTGTGAAGGACTGAAGAGATGGAATTGGGGGGAGTGAGACAATGAAGGGATTTGAAATAAAGACGAGTATGTTAAAATTAAGTTAAATGTTACACAACACCAGGTTATAGGTGTGTGAATTTTAACTTTGTCCACCCCAGAACAATACTGGCATCTCTACATCATGTTACAATTAAGACATTGCAGGAACATGAGTCAATCTATTGAGGAAGTACAGTGATGATTGCAGAGGGGCTTGGAGGTGAGAACTTGACTGTACTGCAATTTCCTCTCTTGCTTCCCACATAATCCTAGGATATATCCCGTCAGGCCCGGGGAACTTGTCTATCCTCAAGTTGTTCAAAATGTCCAACACATCTTCCTTCCTAACAAGTATCTCCTCTAGCTTACCAGTCCGTTTCACACTCTCCTCTTCAACAATACGGTCCCTCTTCAGTAAATACTGAAGAAAAATACTCATTCAAGACCTCTCCTATCTCTTCCGACTCAATACACAGTCTCCCACTACTGTCCTTGATCGGACCTACCCTCGTTCTCGTCATTCTCATATTCCTCACATACACATAAAATGCCTTTGGGTTATCCTTGATCCTATCCGCCAAAGATTTTTCATGCCCTCTCTTAGCTCTCCTAATCCCTTTCTTCCCTGTGGGAAAAGGAAAAAAAATCAATACTGGGTAAAGAAAAAAAATAATAAACAGGAGTGTTGTTTGACCACACAGCATTGCTCTTTGATGTGAAGGACACTGCTTGTCACTGCCCACTTGGGTGTTCCTTTCCTTCCTGGTGGTGGAAACTGAATAAAGATTCGTGCACCTTGAAAAAAAAAGGAGTGTCAGAGATTCTATTCCATCTGAGGGAGCTGGATTAGTGTCAAGGACTCTCCATGTGCAAATAAAGGGTGACTTGGTGATGGGTTACCGGCTTCCGTGGTGTGATTTCACTGCCGTCAATGGATTAAAAAATAGCTATGAGGAATTTGAAATTGGAGCATTAAGGGATATGATTTAGGAGCTCTTCAATTTGATTTACAAAGCACAAAAGGTGTGGTAACGTGATTTAAAAATTCTTCAGAAGATCAGGGTACTTAGTGCAATAGGTAGAGTATTTACAAGAGGCAATTGAACGGCAGGCATGACAAAAGTGAGATTCCAAATCACTCAGAAGAAGATTAAGACATGAAACTTACATGCAGACTGTAACAATATAAGCGTAGACATGGGAAGGTAGGAAGCAATTACCTGCATTTGGAGTGGTAGCTTTAGTTCTTGTTGAAAGACAATTCTGAGCTCGCTTCCATTTGTTCCAAACGATATTCTTCAATCTTTTTAAAAACAATTTAAACCTGCTGATTTTCATTTTGTTTACTTCAGCTGAGTGAGTAATGCTATAGCAGCTGAAAACCTTGATAATAACACAATGGCATTTACAAGGAGCAAGTTTCAAATAGTGAATTGATATTTCTGTCACTAGTAATAGACAAGGAAATCTTCTCTGGGATTGCTAATTGTGATGCTGCTTATCTTGTGCTCAAGTTGAAATTTTATCCTGCCTTTTTTTCTTTGTTAGAACATGTCTTACATGATGATGTAAAAAGGTTCAAGAGTTTTCCCCATCTATAATAAGTAAAGGATTTTTAAAAAATCAGATAACCCAGTGACATAGAACTCAGGGTCATTCTTGTGTTTTGCAATGATTGTAATAACATCATGGCCAAAATGTTGGGCTCTATGGAGGTTGGTTTTCTGGTAGCACAAGTGCTTCTCTCTCTCTCTGATATGGTGCATGCCTCATTTTAACAACACTGGATGCCAATTTGGTGACAGTATTAACACAGGGAGCATTGACCAGAAATATACGCAGTAGGCAGAATATGGCATCAGCAGAGTGTGTAATTCGGTGCCATCCTGGCAGTTGATCATCCTGCTTATCCTTTCTCTATCTGAGTGGCATGATAGCACTGCTGCCTCACGGAGGGATTGATAACGTTTCTAAGGTCGAAAATGCAGTAGACCTGTGACTGAAGGGCGTTTTCCTGACTTCAAGGATTCAACACAAACCATTTGCTCCAAGAGATGGGCACAATAGTGCACCTTCTCCTTTGTCTGCAGTATGACAAGGGGAATGAGCAGAGGGAACACTGAGCAGAAAGGCTGCTGGGAGAGGCAGGATGTGGACGAGGGGAAGCAGGACTTTTCAGTGGGTGCCATATAAATGCAGGATATTCAGGGATACATTCATCGCCCTGGAGCTTAGTGAGGAATGGGTATGAGGCACTATTGTCAAGAGTGTGGTGCTGCAAAAGCACAGCTGGTCAGGCAGCCCCGGTGAACAGGAAAATTGGTGCTTTGAGCAAAAGCTCTTCAACAGGAAGATGAAGGGCTTATGCTCGAAACATCGATTCTCCTGCTCCTTGGATGCTGCATGACCGGCTGTGCTTTTCCAGCATCATACTCTCGACTCTGATCTCCAGCATTTGCAGTCCTCACTTTCTTCAATGAGAGACCAGCACTTCACTGAGGATGTTCTCACTGAATCTGCCATCACTCTGTTACTGACCATCAGAGTCACCACAAAATAAAATATTTCAAAACAAATTGATAAATCAAACCTTGCCATGTTGCACATATATGGTATCCTTGTACATTTCCTTTGCTCCTGTCTTGTTTAGCCTGCCTTTCAGAAGGTGTTAATGCAGATAGCCTTGGAGGATGATGTCGAGCAGTTCCACCCTTCAAACATCTGGCTTTATTGCACCACTTCAGCACAAATGACAGCAGTCCACTTTGTCTACCTGATGAGCAAAAGCAAGGGTGTTGATGGAGTGGCAGTAGTAGGAGGATGAATACTGGTTTCCTGAGAAAGGGTAACAGTCATTTACTTTGATAAGCCAGAGCCTTTCTCAAGAGAGGAGCACTTCAGCAAAATTAAAGCTAATAGAGGACAGATTGATGGACATCTGTGACAGCCTACAAATGTATCTGAGCAGTGGTATCTGCAGCTACTTTGGCAGCAGTCTGAGTGCCTGTGGCAGCAGGCCGAGTTGGCATGACTCAAATTGAGCTTCCACTGCAGCACCCGGTGATCTGGTGATTCTTCTGGAAGTATGATGGAACAAATCCTAATTGATTGTCTGCCACTTAATGGTGTAAAGGATGGACAACACACTGCTCAAAGTCAGGTGAAAGGATAGGCTGGTAAGTATCGGGAATGTTGGATGACGAAAAAAACTGAGGGATTGGTTAAGAAAAAGAAGAAAGCATATGTCAGTATAGACAGGATAGATCGAATGAATCCTGGGATGAGTATAAAGCAGTAGGAGTGTACTTAAGAGGGAAATGAGGAGGGCGAAAAGGGGACATGAGATAGCTTTGGCAAATAGAATTAAGGAGAATCCAAAGGGTTTTTACAAATACATTAAGGCCAAAAAGGTAATGTGGGAGAGAATAGGGCCCCTCAAAGATCAGCAAGGCAGCCTTTGTGTGGAGCCGCAGGAGATACTAAATGAGTATTTTGCATCAGTAATTACTGTGAAAAGGACATGGAAGATATAGAGTGTAAGGAAATAGATGGTGATATCTTGAAAAATGTCCATATTACAGAGAAAGAAGTGCTAGATGTCTTGCAAAGCATAAAGATGGATAACTCCCCAGGACCTGATCAGGTGTACCCTAGAATTCTGTGGGAAGCTAGGGAAGTGCTGGGCCTCTTGCTGAGATATTGTATCAACAATAGTCACAGGTGAGGTGCCAGAAGACTGGAGGTTGGCTAACGTGGTGCCACTGTTTAAGGAGGTGGTAAGGACAAGCCAGGGAACTATAGACCAGTGAGCCTGATGTCGGTAGTGGGCAAGTTTTTGAAGGGAATCTTGAGGGACAGGATGTACAAGCATTTGGAAAGGCAAGGACTGATTGGGGCTAGTCACCATGGCTTTGTGCATGGGAAATCATGTCTCACAAACTTAATTGAGCTTTTTGAAGAAGTAACAAAGAGGATTGATCAGGCCAAAGCAGTAGATGTGATCTATATGGACTTCAGTAAGGTGTTCAACAAGGTTTACCAAAGGAGACTGGTTAGCAAGGTTAGATCTCATGGAGAACAGGGTGAACTAGCCATTTGGATATAGAACTGACTCAAAGGTAGAAGACAGAGGGTGGTTGTGGAAGGTAGTTTTTCAGGCCGGAGGCTTGTGATCAGTGGGGACCACAAGGGTCAGTGCTGGGTCCACTACTTTTCGTCATTTATATAAATGATTTGAATGTGAGTATAAGAGTTATAGTTAGTAAGTTTGCAGATGACTTTAAAATTGGAGATGTAATGGACAGCGAAGAAGTTTATGTCAGATTACAATGGGATCTTGATCAGATGGGCCAATGGACTGAGACATGGCAGATGGAGTTTAATTTAGATAAATGTGAGGTGCTGCATTTTGGGAAAGTAAATCAGAGCAGGACTTATACACTTAATGGTAAGGTTCTAGGGAGTGTTGCTGAACAAAGAGACCTTGGAGTGCAGGTTCATAGCTCCTTGAAAATGGAGTCGCGGGTAGATAGGATAGTGAAAAAGATGTTTGGTATGCTTTCCTTTATTGTCAGAGTATTGAGTACAAGAGTTGAGAGGTCATTTTGCGGCTCTACAGGACATTGGTTAGACCACTGTTGGAATATTGTGTGCAATTCTTGTCTCCTTCCTCTCAGAAAGACGTTCTGAACCTTGAAAAGGTTCAGAAAAGGTTTACAAGGATGTTACCAGGTTTGGAGGATTTGAGCTATAGGGAGAGGCTGAACAGGCTGAAGCTGTTTTCCCTGGAGCATCGGAGCCTGAGAGGTGACCTTATAGAGGTTTATAAAATCATGAGGGGCATGGATAGGATAAATAGACAAAGTCTTTTCCCTAGGGTGGGGGAGACCAGAACTAGAGGGCATAGGTTTAGGGTGACAGGGGAAAGATATAAAAGAGACCTAAAGGGGCAACATTTTCACACAGAGGGTGGCATGTGTATGGAATGAGCTGCCAGAGGATGTGGTGGAGGCTAGTATAATTGCAACATTTAAGAGGCATTTGGATGGGTATATGATTAGGAAGGGTTTGGAGGGACATGGGCCGCGTGCTGGCAGGTGGGACTAGATTGTGTTGGGAAATCTGGTCGGCATGGACAAGTTGGACCAAAGGGTCTGTTTTTATGTTGTACACCTCTATGACTGTATGTGCTAGATGTTGCCAGACTCCCCAACATTTGTTGTCCATACCCCTGAACATTCTTCTGTAGATTGTTGAGGTTTTCATCTGATTTCTTTTTTGCAAAACCCATGGAGTCATTTAGAACAGAAACATACCCTTTGGTCTAACCAGTCCATGCCAAGCATAATCCAAAACTAAACTAGTCCCACTTGCCTGTGTTTGGACTGTATCTCTCCAATAATTTCTTACTGGAATCATCGAGTTACAGAGTAATGCAGCAATGGAACAGGCCCTTCAGCCCAATCTGGTCTATGCTGACCATGGTGCACACTCAGCTAGTTCCAATTGCCCACATTTGGTCCATATCCCTATAATCCCATCCATGTACCTCTTTGAATGTTTTTAAAATATTGCTATTGTATCAGCCTCAACTAGATTAGATTAGATTAGATTAGATTAGATTAGATTAGATTACTTACAGTGTGGAAACAGGCCCTTCGGCCCAACAAGTCCACACCGACCCGCCGAAGCGCAACCCACCCATACCCCTACATTTACCCCTTTAACCTAACACTACGGGCAATTTAGCATGGCCAATTCACCTGACCTGCACATCTTTGGACTGTGGGAGGAAACCGGAGCACCCGGAGGAAACCCACGCAGACACGGGGAGAATGTGCAAACTCCACACAGTCAGTCGCCTGAGTCGGGAATTGAACCCGGGTCTCTGGCGCTGTGAGGCAGCAGTGCTAACCACTGTGCCACCGTGCACTACTGTCCCATATATGCACCACTCTCTGCGTGAAGACCTTACCCCTCAGGTTCTTCTTAAATCTTTCCCCTTTCACCTTAACCCTATGCCCACTAATTTTCAATTCCCCAATCCTGGGAAAAAGAACTGTATCCATTCATCCTATCTATATACCTAATGATTTTATACAACTCATTAAGGTCTCATTCTCCTACATTCCAAGGAATAAAGTCCTATCCCGATTAACCTCTCCCTATAACTCAGGCCTACTAGTTCTGGCAACATCCTCGTAAATCTTCTTTGCACCCTTTCCAGTTTAACTATGTCTTTCCTATAACAGGGTGATCAAAGCTGTACACAATACTCCAAGTGTGGCCTGACCAATGACTTATAAACTCTAACATAACGTCTCAACTCTCCTATATTGAATGTCTTGACCAATGAAGGCTCACACACTAAAGGCATTCTTCACCATTCTGTCTACCTGTGATGCTGCTTTCAAACAACTGCGTACTTGTACTCCTAGGTCCCTCTGTTCCACAGCACTCCTCAGGCCCTTACCATTAATTGTATAGGTCTTACTTTGGTTTGACTTTGCAAAATGCAATACCTCACCAATCCGCATTGAATTGTATTTGCCAATTCTTAGCCCACTTCCCCATCTGACCAAGATCTCTCTGTAACTTTTGATAACATTCGTCTCTATCAATGATACCTCCTAATTTTATATCATCCACAAACTTACTAATCATGCCTTGTACATTCACATCCAGATCATTTATATAAATAACAAATAACAAAGGATCCAGCACTGACCCCGTGACACGCCATTAGTCATAGGCCTCCAGACTGAGAAACAGCCTTCAACCATCACCCTCTACTACCTACCATCAAGCCAATTTTGAATCAAATTAGCTAGCTCTCCCTGGATCCCATAACCTTCATGACTAGCCTGCCGTGCAGCATCTTGTCAAAGGCCTTACTAAAGTCCATACAGACAACATCCACTGCCCGACCTTTATGTATCCTCTTGGTTACCTCTTTGAACAATTTTAAAAGATTTGCCAGACATGATTTTCCATGCACATATCCATGCTGATTACCCTAATCACACCTTGACTATCCAAAGGTTAGTTGATCCTATCCTTGAGTATCCTATCCTTGAGTATCCTCTCCAACAACTTGCCTACTACTGACGTCAGGCTCATTGGCCTGTAGTTTCCCGACTTATCTTTGTTACTTTTCTTAAACAATGGAAGCATATAAGCCACCTTCCAGGTTTCCGAAATTTGTAGCTAAAGGTGAATCAAAAATTTCTGTGAGGACCTCTGCGATTTCTTCCCGATTCTCCCACAAAATCAGAGAGTGGACCTGTTCAGGCCCGGGGATTTATCCACCTTAATGTGCTTTAAGGGTGTAAACACCTCCTCTCTGGTAATATGTACATGGTCCAAAACATTCCTGCTTGTTCTCATTATTGCCTTAGCTTCCATGATTCTCTCCCCAATAAACACTGAGGAGAAATGTTTTATAAAAATCTCCCCCATCTCCTATGGCTTCACACATAGACAACCATGTTGATCTTTAAGGGGACCTATTCTCTTCCTAGCTCCCTTTTACTCCTAATATAGCTGTGGAAACTCTTGGGATTATCTTTAACCTTATCTGCCAGATCCATCTCATACCCTCTTTTTGCTCTTCTGATTTTGCTCTTAAGTGTGCTCTTGTACTTTTTATAGTCTTGAGCCTGATAGCTTAAACCCATTGTATGGCTTCTTCTATTTCCTGACCAGAGCCTCAATATCCCTCATCAGCCAGGGCTCTGTAAACCTGCCAGCTTTTCCCTTCACCCTAACAAGGACCACTGTCCCTGGACTCTTGATATCACACTTTTAAAACCTCCCATTTGCCACTCGTTCCTTTTCTTTCAAACAGACTCACCCAACCGATATCTGCTAGGTCCTGCCTAATGGCCCTGTTCCAGTTTAGCACCTTAACCTGTGGATCTGTCCTATCTTTATTCATAACCATGTTAAAACAAAGACACTTTAGTTGTTTGCCCGACCTTTTTTCCAATTCATGTACATATGCAAATGTATTTTAAATATTGTAGCTGTATCCACATCTACCACTTCCTCTGCAGGTTCATTCCACACATGAACTACTTCAGTGTAAAACAATTGCCATTCATGTCTTTTTAAAATCTTTCTTGTCTCGCCTTAAAATATGCCCCCTAGTCTTGAAATAACCCCACCCTCAGGAAAAAAGACACATGCCATTTACCTTATCTATACTCCTCATGGGTTTGTAAACCTCAGTAAGGTCAACCTTCAACCTCCTACACTCCAATGAAGAGTCCCAGCCTACCCATGGGGCGGCACAATGCCTCAGTGGTTAGCACTGCTGCCTCACAGTGCCAGGGAGACGTATTCAATTCCACGCTCGGGCGACTGTCTGTATGAAGTTTGCATATTCTCTACATGTCTGCCTAGGTTTCCTTTGGGTGCTGCAGTTTCCTCCCATAATCCAAAGATGTGAGGTTAGGTGGATTGGCCATGCTAAATTGCCCATAGTGTTCAGGGCTGTGTAGGTTAAATGCATTAGTCAGGGGAAATGTGGAGTAATAGGGTAAGGGAATGGGTCTGAGTGGGTTACTCTTTGGAAGGTTGGTGTCAACTTGTTGGACCAAATGGCCTGTTTCCATGCTGTAGGGATTCTATGATTCTATGATTTATTTGAGTGCATGTAGGAGAGACATGAATTATCAGTGGTGGTCAGTATCAGTCTGATGGTGACTGGGAGTCTGGTGATGGTAAAGGGTTTTGAATGCTTATGGTGGTGGAGGTGGTGTTGAAGAAGGAGGAGTTTACAGATGATGGCATTGAGGTATGGGGAATGTGGTGGTAAGATTTAATGGTTGGGATACTCCTCAGAGGGTCCTTGTGGACTTGTTGGGCCGAAGGGCCTGTTTCCACACTGTAGGGATTCTATGATTCTAAACCTAGCATCTCCTTATATCTCAAACCCTTCATTCCTGGCAACATCCTGGGAAATTTCTTTTGAATCCTCTGCAGTTTGATAATATCCTTCATAGAACAGGGTGACCAGAATTGGATACAGTATCCCAGAAGAGGCATCACTAGTGTCCTGTACAACCTCATCACAACACCTCAACTCCTATACTCAAAGGTATGAGCGATGAAGGACACCATGCCAAATGCCTTCTTAATTATCTTTTCGATATGTGATGCAAACTTCAAAGAATTATGTACCTGAACCTCTGTGTCTCTCTGTTCTACAACACTAACCAAGGCCCTACTTTTACTTGTATAAGTCCTGCCCTTTTTTGTTTTACCAAAATGCAATATCTTGCATTTATCCAAATTAAACTCTGCTAATCTTTCGCCCATTGACACAAATGATCAACATCTCTTTGTAGTCTTAGATATCCTTATTCACTGTCCATTGTCTCATAATTTTTGGCGTCATCTGAACTATGCCTTCTATATTCTCATCTAAGTCATTAATTAAAATGACAAAACAAAAGTGGACCCAGCACCGATCCCTGTGGTACATCACTGATCACAGACTTCAAGTTCAAAGAATAACTCTCTACCATCACTTTCTGTCTTCTGCCATTGAGCCAATTTTGTATTCCATTGGCAAGCTCACCCTGAATCCCATGTGATCTAACTTAACTAATTAATCAACCATGTGGAACCTTATCAAAGGCTTACTAAAGTCCAAGTCAACAATGTCTACCTCTAGGCCCTCATCAATCTTTTTTGTTTCACTTCGACAAAAAACTTAATCAAGTTTGTGAGATACAATTTCCCTCATACAAAACTTTGCTGACTATCCCTAATCAGACCTTGCCTTTCCAATGCATATAAATCTTATCTTTCAGAATCAATTCCAACAACCTACCCATCACTGAAGTCAGATTCACAGATCTACAGCTCCCAGGTTTCTACTAACAAAGGTAGAACATTAGTCACTCTCCAGTTATCCAGCACCTCACCCATGGTTATAGATGATACAAATATTTCTGCAAGAAGCCCCGCAATTTCTTCCCTAACTGCCTACACAGTACTCAGATACATTAACTCAGGTCCCAGAGATTTATCCACTTTAACGTTTTCTAAGACTTCAGCACTTCCTCTTTTGTAATGTGCAAAGTTAAAAATCACACAACACCAGGTTTTCATCCAGCAGGCTTATTTGGAAGCACTAGCTTTCGGAGCGCTGCTCCTTCATCAGGTGGTTGTGGAACATAAGACCACAAAACACAGAATTTATAGCAAAAGATTACAGTGTCATGCAACTGAAATGATATATAGAACAAATCTAGATTGTTGTTGTCTTTCATCTTTTAGAATGGGTTGCAGGTTTCGATTCATTAATATGTAAATCCGAGAACTTCTTTTAAGTCGCCTTCTCGAGATAATTTTAAATTTTATAACAAAAGGTGACATCTCAGCTCAGACAATGCATTAAAGGTGTGAGGTTAGAGTTGTCTGTATCCCAGTCTTGAGTCAGACTGGTTCTATTTCCAAAATGGAATTTACAAAATATGACATGGATTGACTATAGGCAGTCAATAGAAACAGTCATCATTCTGTAATGTGAACTGTTTTCAAAACATTGATATTTATTTCCCTGCATTCTCTCGCCTCCAGTTCTTTCTCAACAGTAAAAACTATTCATTAGTATCTCTCCCATCTCATGAGGTTCAACACAAAGATGACTTCTTTGATCTTTAATGAGTTCCACTCTCTCTTTAGTTGCTCAGACATAACATTGTCCTCCAGCAAGCTGGCATTGGCAATATCCTTGTCCCCTGACCTTGCTGTATCTCATCTGCTTGATGTCTCACCAGTTGCATACTATGGCTTTAATTTATCCTTCAAAGTATATGCAATATCTGAGTTGAGGTCATGAATATGAGAGTGGGCTTTTTTCTTCATCACCATTTTCCTGTTCTGCCATTGCCTTGCCAGTTTCTGTGCCTGGGCATTCTAGGAAAGGAGAAAGCCACAATATAATGAATCATGGATGAGGGAAGTGACAGATCCATGTTTAGTTCATCTGCAGTTTGTAAATAAGAAGAGATTTTCAGATGTGGTCAAAGTGGGATTCGTGATGTATGGAAACTCCACTGATAGCAACACCTTCTCCATTAGGGTCAAAACATGTAACTCTGTCAGTGCTGCTTCTGGTTAGTCACTGCTGCCTCTGGTTAAATGCCTTCTTGACCTGTAACAGTGTCATTTAACATCATGCAATGTATTTGGTTGTTGTGTCTGACATGTTTGAATAACTAGCAGTATGTGTGAGTTGTAATGTGTATATGTTAGGTTTGCGGCAATGCTGAATGTGAATGGGAGACCTGAAGCTTTGGTGCAAAGGATGAATTCAAATTGACAAGAGATTGTTATTAAGCAGTGATGGAGGTGGTCTGCATTAATTATGTGTGAAGCTAGTGGTACAGTTGGTGAGAAATAGCATTCACTGACCTTAACCTTTCACATGAAAGTTTGTGGCTCGGAATTCAGGTCATTTGGATAAGGTTTCTAGCATTGACTTTTACAGTTACTTGGCCCCTCTGTCTTTAGAAAATTTGTCTGGAGGGCCTTTCATACCTTTTTGATTCAGCATAGCTTTCGTCCTCTTCACCGTATGTAAGAAAAACTCAAATAAGCACTAAACATACTTTTGAACCATGCTTCTGCCACTATGTGCTATTCTTGTGTCTTATGCACAACAGAAGTTTCATTTATTCTGTCTTGTAGACCATGCTTCAGCCATAAAGCAGGCTGAATTTAAATAAACCAGCTAGAACTTGTCATCGCAACTCATGAATTTGCAACTCCTGCTCAGCCATGCACCCAGTCCGTTGTCTGGTGAGCATTAGTTGGACATTTCAAGCATTTAAATGAACAGGCAGCACAATGTTTATGTACTGCCTGCACTTGTGTGGTTTGCACTGAAGGAACAGGCTGGAGTTTTTGTGCATTGAGGTCTTTGTCCCTGTTTTGTGGTTTATCAGACTTAGCCATCGTGGTTCATAGATTTTTTTTTGCACAAGAATTTATGTATGAGCTTTATACACCAAGGGTATAATATGCTATGAGCCCATTTTGCTGTTGAAATTGTTGCCTTGATACTTTTAGTGCATTTGCAATTATTTCAGAAAGTGCTATATATTTAATCAATTTGTTCAGACCAGTATGCCACACATTTGGAGCAAGTGGAGCATGAACTTGGGCTGTTTGACAAAGAACCTCAGCCCAGAGTTTGGGGGAGGGGAGGTGGTGGTAGGGGGGTCCAGAGATGTTATTACAAATCTCTGGAGCGGGTGGGATTTGAACCCAGGGCAATTGGATATTGAGTAGAGACATCAGCAGTGTACCACAAGAGCTGAATTATATTTTGTCAAATTAGTTCACAATTGCTGAACTGCATTATTGCTGGTTTGTGTGAATAGAACAATTAGATTTTAACAACCTCAGAGGCACTGCGTGTTGTGGTTCATTCGCATCCTATTTTCTCAATCCTTCCTATTGTCATTCTCCTATTTCAATGATTTGGATGTGCTGGTGTTGGCCTGGGGTGTACAAAGAAAAAAATCACACAACACCAGGTTGTAGTCCATCAGGTTTATTTGGAAGCGCTAGCTTTCAGAGCACTGCTCCTTCATCAGGTGGTTGTAGAGTATAAGGTCGTACCCATGAGGATGGCCTTAGCCGGGACCTTGGGTTCATGTCACACTACGTGTGACCCCACTGCACAACACACACATACACACACACACACCTACAGACCCTCTTCATAGACAAGCTCTCTCTCATTAGTTCACACATACACTCCCACAGTCACCCTCTCACAGACTAGTCACTCTCTCACAGACTAGTCACCCTCTCACAGACTTACACCCCTTTACACTCACACTCACACACACGTACTCTCTCTCACAGCCACTCACAATGCATTCAATATATAATTTCAGTTACATCACACTGTAAACGTTTGCTATACATTCTGTGTCTTACCATCTGATACTCCACAACCAACTGATGAAGGAGCAGTGTGAGTGGCTGTGAGAGAGAGTACGTGTGTGTGAGTGTGAGTGTAAAGGGGTGTAAGTCTGTGAGAGGGTGACTAGTCTGTGAGAGAGTGACTAGTCTGTGAGAGGGTGACTGTGGGAGTGTATGTGTGAACTAATGAGAGAGAGCTTGTCTATGAAGAGGGTCTGTAGGTGTGTCTGGAGCAGTGTTCCAGAAGTTAGTGCTTCCAAATAAACCTGTTCAACTATTTATAGAGTCATAGAGTCATAGAGATGTACAGCATGGAAACAGACCCTTCGGTCCAACCCGTCCATGCCGACCAGATATCCCAACTCCCCTCTCACCCTAAACCTATGCCCTCTAGTTCTGGACTCCCCAAACCCAGGGAAAAGACTTTGCCTATTTACCCTATCCATGCCCCTCATAATTTTGTAAACCTCTATAAGGTCACCCCTCAGCCTCCGACGCTCCAAGGAAAACAGCCCCAGCCTGTTCAGCCTCTCCCTATAGCTCAAATCCTCCAACCCTGGCAACATTCTTGTAAATCTTTTCTGAACCCATTCAAGTTTCACAATATCTTTCCGATAGGAAGAAGACATTTGGTGTTGTGTGAGTTTTGACTTCCTATTTCAATGTTACACTGTCAATTTTAAGTGTCAAGAGTGTGGTGCTAGAAATGCGCAACAGGTCAGGCAGCATCCAAGGAGCAGGCCCTTTCAAGTTTCACAATATCTTTCCGATAGGAAGGAGACATTTGGTGTTGTGTGAGTTTTGATTTCCTATTTCAATGTTACACTGTCAATTTTAAGTGTCAAGAGTGTGGTGCTAGAAATGCGCAACAGGTCAGGCAGCATCCAAGGAGCAGGAGAATCGACATTTCGGGCATGAGCCCTTCTTCATTTTCAGCTAGTTACTCAGTGTCTCTTGGTTTTATTTTGGAGATTAAAAGTCTTGGATTAGATTACCAATTACCTAATGTCCGCCCTTCTGTGTAATATTCAAATTTAAACAGTGTGACTAATAAGACAGTCATAAGTAAAAATAACAAAATAGTTTCTATTAACTTCATTGTATCACCCAATGAAGTGCAAGTGTAACAGAAGTGATGATAGCAATTGCAGCATCTATTTTACAACAAAGTCTAAACAGCAAACAACAAAAAAGATCTATCTAAATTGTGTACTACAGCAATAAGTTTGATATTTACAGCAGAGTCCATTTAAAAGTGTCTGTATGAGCTGCAGTGAACAGAATGCATGAGCAAAATTACATCATGTCTTCCGACAAAATCAGGATTCTTTCTTGGGTAAGAATCAGTAAGTCGGGAGCAATTCCATATTACAAATTATGTGTGTAAAATCAATTCCAGTTGCTTACAGTAGTGCAAGTTCCAGATATGATTGGGAAAGAAATTCCAAATTATTTCCATTTTGGCTGAGATTAATTATGCTGGAATATTGCACTCATTCATGGGCAATTGTTCATTTCTTTAAAAAACGTTGACTTCAGCTTGTCTTCTATCATTGAAGTAAATAGCTGTCCAATATATTGTAGATTGTTTATTTGGTATGTTAATACCTTGATAATTAGTCCTGATAAAGAAATCTTGATAAAATGGTTTTTGAAATTAAAGATGAAAAACTGCAATTGTCTACCTTTCTATTTCCAAATCACTCTTATTTATAAGACAGAATGGAACCAATGGAACACCCATGGGATATCCATTATCAGGGTTCTTAGCAGAGGCAGTAATGCAGAGACTTGAGCAAACACCTCTGCCAACCATCCAACCCAAATTCTGGGTCCACTACATGGATGAAACTTTTGTCATCACTAAACAAAACAAGCTAGAGGAAACCTTCAAGACCATCAATTATACCCTTACTGGCATAAAATTCACTAAAGAGGAGGAAAACAACAACAAACTGCCATTCCTAGATGTCACAGTAGAGCGAACAGCCAATGGGGAGCTTCAAACCAGCGTCTACAGAAAAACAACACATACAGACCAAATATTGAACTACAGAAGCAATCATCCCAAAACCCACAAATGAAGCTGCATCAGAACATTATTTCATTGAGCCAACACACACTGCAGCACAGAAGAACTATGCAGAGCAGAGGAAAATCACCTATACCATGTATTCAAAAAGAATGGGTACCCAATGAACACAGTCCGCCGATTTCTCAGCAACAAACCCAAACAAGCAGATAAAACATGGCCAGAAACCCTAGCCATTCTCCCCTACATCAAAGACATCTCAGAAATGACTGTCAGACTACTCAGACCTCTTGGCATCATGGTATCCCACAAACCCACTAACACACTAAAACAGCAGCTACTGAACTTGAAAGACCCTATACAGACAATGAGCAAAACTAATGTCATTTACAAAATACCATGCAAGGACTGTAACAAACACTACATTGGACAAACAGGCAGAAACTAGCCACCAGGATACATGAACACCAACTAGCCACAAAAAGACATGACCCTTTCTCACTAGTATCCTCACATAAGGATGAGGACGGACACCACTTCGACTGCGACAACACATCCATCCTAGGACAAGCCAAACAAAGACATGCACAAGAATTCGAAGAAGCATGGCATTCCAACCGGAACTCTATCAACAAACACATCGAGTTAGACCCCATCTAACACCCCCTGAGAAAAGGAACAGGAAGTGACTTCACCACTGGAAATAACATCACCACAGGAAATGACATCACCAGCCCAAAGAAACCCAAACATATAAATAGAAAGCAGGAATTTTCAGCATTGCTTCGCGTGAGGTCCACTGAAGATGTTACCTAGTAAGGTAATGAAATGTCTGGAAATAAACCTTTCAGCTCAGCGAGCAAACCTCCATTCATAGGACAGAACTCACTTTTCACCCTTGTTGACTTACATACAAATTTCACGAGATTTTCTTGCACTGCTTTCTTTAATTATAAACTTTGCATGTATTCTCATTGCATATATCAAACCAACAATTTGGATCAACAGTTTTAAGGATTATGTACAATTTCTATTGAAGTATTTCTTAGTGTAGAATTTTTCAATCCCTGTAGGTAGTGAGTGAGAAGAAGAAATACTTGGCTGAATTGGAACGAAAGAGATACTCACATCTTCTTGCCACCTACCAGTTAACATCTAAAATAGAAGGTCCATTTGGGACTTTGTGGACCACCATCAATTAAGAGCTTTAAGTGGTCAATTAATGACCACTCAGAGATATCAACACACCATCTCCCTGATTACTTGTCTTCCTGACCAACCAGAAAAGGGATTAGTTTCCTAACCAAGGATGAGCTGCCTGTCAGGTTGGAGAAGTCTGCAATTGTCCCACTCTGGAGGTAATCAAGGCATAACAAGGAGTAGAGTGTACATCAGAAATCCACCTCTGTACTTGGCTCCAAACACTCACCATCTGGTGAGAAAATGTCATGCTTTCTCACCATTGTATGTCATGCAGAGTAGGCTCATCCAATATTATCAGGCCCAATAATAAGCCAAAATACTTGCTAAAGCTTGCCACTCAGGTCTTAACCAATTGATTCATGTATGATCTGTTGCATTTTCTCAGTGGTATGAAGATCTTATGTTTGATAGTTGTATTTTTCTTGGAGTTTGATGCAATCTCCCCACTGTTTTAGTTGCTGGATTGGGAATATTCCAGATGTGTTATGATAGTAAACTGTAAAAGCTTTCTTTTTATTTTTCTTCAGTTTTAATTGTGAACTCAAATAGGGAAAGAACTGTTTTTAAAAAAGGATAGGGGAAAGAATTGCTGCACTTTTGAAAACAAATTACCGTAACTCATTGTAAGGTTAATTTCGATTGCTGGTTTTCAAGCAGTAGGCCAGGTGAGATCAGAGGGCATGGTGCTGGGGAATGTGTGTAGAGTGAGATTTAACCAGCAAGAAGTAGCTGAATGGTTTGTGTAATTATGACCAGATGGGAGGAGTGTGCAACAAGTCAGTATCACTGTAAATCAGACTGGGAGGTGTGTATAAAAGGTCAATATCACTGTGAATCAGACTGGGAAGACTATAAAAAATGTCAGCATCACTGTGAATCAGACCATAAGAGCAGAATTGTGAGAAGGCCAGCAGTAGTGAGAGATAAGGACCAATGGTAGAGAGCTTGCAACATATTTCAACCTATCAGAGTCAAACTGTGTTGTCACAGGAAAACAAGAAGATGATTGGTGGCTTTTTTTTTGTTTCTGTTTTAATTGGCCAAGTGACTTAAACAATGAGACTTTGTTAACACTGAAAAGTACAATTGGGAAACACATATTTAAAATTTATCGTATCCAAATGAATGAATTAAACCGAATAGAGATGACTGGAGAGGTGATGTGTTGCAGCTGTATTATTTAGAGCTGGTGGATCATACCACAATCCACAGTGACTATATCTGCAGCAAGTGTTAGCTGTACAAGGAAGGTCAGCTGATGAGTGGAGTTGAAGCTGTGGATGCTGTGACTCATTAAGGTGGGAGAGAGTTACTTGGAGACTGTGCTTCATGAGGTAGTCACACTCTTTACATTAATTACATCAAATTTGATTCATGGCCAGTGATAGAATGTTGTGACTATTGAATAAAACAGATCTGGGGATGCCAAATTTATCTTTGGAGGAAGTTCAGTCATTGATAAGGTACTTGCTCCTAGTGTGGATAAGGATACAGATTGCAGACAGGATGAGCAAATTGACCAAAACATCATGGTGGGGAGAAGAAATAGGAATAACATAGCAGGGGGCAGTATAATTAGACGGATAGATACCATTCATTGCAAAATTAAGTGAGCGTCCCAAAGACTGTGTTGTCTGCACGGTTCCAAGGTTTAGCATATCTTCACAAGTCTGTAAGTTAGCTCGCTGAGCTTGAAGGTTTTTTTCAGACATTTCGTCACTATACTCGGTAACATCATCAGTGAGAGTCTCTGGTGAAGTACTATTGCTATGTCCCGCCTCTCTATTATTAGATCTTGGTATCTTAAGGTGCGTGATGCCAATTCTGGTTCTTTTTTTAAAGAAAGGTAGGTAGGATCTAAGTTGATGTGTTTTTTGATGGAGTTATGGTTAGAATGCCATGCCTCTAAGAATTCTCGCACACGTCTTTGTTTCACCTGTCCAAGGATGTGTGTGTTGTCCCAGTCAAAGTGGTGTCCTTCTTTGTTTACTTGAGCTACAAATCTTCTCAAAAATCACTAATATCTTCACAAGGTTGGAGAATAACTTAGGGAAGAAAGTGAGGTCTGCAGATGCTGGAGATCAGAGATGGAAATGTGTTGCTGGAAAAGCGCAGCAGGTCAGGCAGCATTCCCTAGATGCTGCCTGAATAACTTAGGGAGGCATGAGAGGAATTCTGTTGTCATTCCTCCACATTGGTTCCAGTGACTTTAGTAGGACTAAAAAGGAGTTTCTGCTGAAAGAGTTTGAACAGTTAGCAGCTAAATTATAAAGCAGACCCTCTAAGCTAACAATCTCTGCACTTCTACCTGAGTACAGGTAAATTGGTAAAGGATAAATGATGTTAAGTCGTTTAATGCTTGTCTTACAATTTGATGTAGGTGAAAAGGGTTTCAGTTTGTGGGGCACTGGCACCAGTGCTGGAGTAGAAGGAAGCTGTTCTGGTGGGACTAGCTTCACCTGAACCATGCGGGGACTAGAATGAAAGGGTGATGGGTTAGCTTTATTGGTGTGAGATGGAGTAAGTACAATAGCATGAAATAATCTTGGATTGGAAGACATAGAATCCATAGGACTGAAGGCAAAAAATAAAAATTGAAAGAAGACACTGATCAGAGTAGACTGTAGGCCACCAAACAGAAACTATATGGTAGGACAGAAAATAAATCAGGAGAAAATGAGGGCACGAGAGAAAAGTAATGCATTTGTCATGGCTGACTTCAATTTTCATGATTGGTAAACTCAAATGGATGCAGGAAGCCAAGAGGAAGAATTCATACTGTGCATTTGGGACAGTTACTGTTCCAAAGCTTACATCCCTTGGAAGGTACTTGGAGAGATAAAATGCTGAGAAGATCTTCTTGAGCGCATGTTGGGTATTACCCCAACCATTACCATTTGATCAGATTGATGATGCAAGAAGAGAATGCTGCCTCTGAACTAGACTGGAATATCCTAGCCATCCTGGCACAATTGAATTTGTTATCATGAAACTGCTGTGCAAGTGGACACTGTGTGCTAAATATAGTTGCCAGGACAGATCATTTCAAACAGGGCAGTGTGTATTGAGACCTCCAGTAGCAGGTGGCAACAATGAGGGAGGGTGCTGAGGAAGAGCCCCAGTAGTTGTCCTGGACCTTGAGGTGATGATGATGATAATGATGACGAGAGATAACATAGTTTAATGGACTCTTATTTGGAAAAAGGATATCTTTAGAGGAAGGAGGCCTTATGGTTAGAAGGAGCTGATAGATAAAGCATTACTCAATCTCATGAATTATTCCATGCACATACTCTTTTCTTTGACTTTAATTTCCTTTCATGTTTGTAATGACCTCTTGCCAGTAGAATAAAGAATCCCTGCTTTATGGTCTTTAGGCCGTCCGTGTATTTAAATTTCATGTTACATTTCAATAAACAAAATTTTAACTTTTTGGATTTGTCACTTGAACCTAATTTATAATCACAAGTGAGATAAAAAGAATAAAGTCGATCTAATTTCATATAAAATTAAAATGTTAAGCTGTTGATGATATTTCAGTGAATTATATTAAATAGAATTAAACAACTATATTCCTTTGATATCTCTGAATAGAAAATATAATGTATGAAAATGAATGCATTTACTTGGTATGCAATTATTGAATTATATAATGATAACAACAGACATATCTAGTTCTAAAATTAACATTGAATTTTGATTAAGTAGTCTCTGCTGTCCTTGTTCTTTTGGATGGAAGTGGTTGTGGGTTTGTCAAAAGAGCCTTTGTGAACTTCTGAAATTCTTCTTGCAGATGGTACACACTACTGCTACTGAGCATTGATGGTGAAGGGAGTGAATGCTTATGATGTAGCCCTAATCAAAGAACTGTCTTATTCTGGTTGGTGTCAAGCTTCTTGAGTGCTGTTGGAGCTGAATTCATCCAGGCAAGTGGGCAGTATTCCATCACACTCCTGACTTGTGCCTTCTTGATGACCACCAAGCTTTGGGCAGTCAGGAGGTGAATTATTTGTTGCAGGATGCATAGTTTCCTGAGTTGTTTTTGCAGCTACAGAATTTATATGGCTGGTCTTGTTCAGTTTCTAGTTAATGGAAACCCCCAGGATTTTGATATTTGGGGAATTCAGTGATGGTAATGCCATTGCATTTCAAAGAGTGATGGCTAATTTCTCTCTTGTTGAGATAATCAATGCCTGGCATTTGCATGCTGAAAATATTACCTGTCATTTGTCAGCCCAAACCTGGATATTGTCCAGATCTTGCTGCATTTGGATATGGACCACTTTAGTATATGAAAAAATCTCAAAACGTTATGCAATTAAAAGTGAACACCTCCACCTTTGACAATATGATGGAGGGAATATTATTTTGATAAAGAAGCTTGAAGATATTTGTGCTGAGGACACTACCTCAAGGATTTCCTGTGATGTCCTGAGCTGAGGTAACTAACTTCCAATAACCATAACCATTTTCCTTTGTGTTAGCAGAGAGGTTTCTTTCTGATTTCCTTTGATCTAGTTTTTCTAGTTTGCTCTTTAATGCCACATGCAGTCAAATGTGGTCTTAATGTCAAAGATAGTGGCATTTACTCACTTCTGAATCTAGCTCCTTTGTCAATGATCTCTCTTACTTTTTTACAGATTTTAATTGATTTGCTATCAGATAGACTGGCTTGAATTTTGTGATGGAAGCAATAGAAAGGGAAACAGTATTCACTGTTATTAAAAAGCAACATGCAGAGACAGCACGTGCACAGTTCAAGGGGAAAAACAAGACATTGCTGGCTGTACGCTTTGTATCTCCAAAGGTTACTCTTGAATCATATCTTGCTGAGATTGAGAGCTCTGGAACAGAGTGTGAAGCTGGAGTATGTATCCACTAGAAACTCTTAAACAAAGCAGAAAAGTTAAGATCTGTTGCAATATATCTTAATTACTTCCAAACATCCTGCATGGAAAATTAACTTTTCTAAGTGTGGGATATGTGTTTTCATTTTTAAATTCTTGAGCAACTTTCAAGAATGTATTTTTAAACTCCTACCCTTATTTAAATTGCCTCTCATTTTTTTTTTTAGAAATTGTCCTTTCTTCCTTCTGTCTTGAGTTTGGCCTCCAATGAAATATCCAAAGTGAGACATCTTGCTTCCAACCTGGTTATTACTGCACTGGGGTTCTGGACACAGATAAAAAAAATTCAAGGTCAGGAACTATATGGGATTTTAACTCAATGGTGCACATTTTTTTTATTTCATGGCTTGGCTGCCTGTCACTCAGACTGCACCAAATAAGGCTGTAACTAGGTGCAGATAGGTCTTGTGGTGATTGAACATTGGAATCATGTTGGTACAGGTAGCAAGGTGATTAGGGAGGCAAGGAAGATCATGAGAGTTTGGAGAGATTGATGGCATTCAGATCAGATCTTAGAGGTGATAATGTATTACGTTTATTGGCTGAACAAAGAAGGATGTGGACCAGAAGGTCTACAAGCTCCTGCATGCAAATTTGTGTTTTTTTTAAATTCATGGGATATGGCAAGGCCAGCAATAGCACTTCTGAAGGTGGTCCTGAGTCACCTTCTGGAGCTGCGCATGCAGCACATTTGATCACAGAGCTAAGAAGGAGGGAATTCCCTGTTTTTGATCCAGTGACATTGAAGAATTGGTGATAGAGTTTCACGTCAGGATAGTGTGCAACTTGGAGGAGAACTTGCAATTGGTGGTGCTGTCGATACCTTTGGCCCTTTTCTTCTCAGTGGTAGAATTTACAGGTTTAGAAGGTTCAGTTGGAGGGGTGGCAATTAGCTGCTGCAGGGCATGTTGTAGATGATGGACACTGTAGTCACAGTGTACAGTGATGGAGGAAATAAATGTTTAAACCCTTTTAGCTCAGGCTCTGGTAAAGTATTCCTGGAAACCATTTAAAATTGGCTTTTGAATGGCCTCTTAGACTTCCAAATGATAGATTTAATGTCCCCTTCAATTTGAAAATGTATTTACTCTGCAAGCTGCAGATGCTGTCTTTCTGCCTGTGGGACTAATAGATTATACATGTTTCTTAACTAGTTATGATTAAAGGGACTGCTGAGACTGCTGCCAAAGTACTGATTTTTAACTGGTTGTGGAGCCAGTATGAGCAGGACTGGTGTCTTAGAACTATAATAAAAAAATATATTCCTCCCTCCAAGTATCTACCATTCATGTTACATTGTCAGCTACCATCCTGATCATCTGATCTTTCTGCTCTTCCTTGACTGAACTGCCTCTAGGATGGTGATAACCATCAATGGCTCACTGTGGACAAGCTATTGTCATAAACAAAAGAAGCACTGGAGCATTTTCCTTTGGTATTAACTCCTGCCATTTTAACCAGATACAACATGAATTACGCCTGCATCCATCTTAGTGTAAACACAATCAACTTTCTTGGCCATCATCTCAGTGTTATTGCGCCAACTTTACATTTCGATGTCAAATTTGTTTGATGGTTAGTCATTTAATTTCCTCCAATTCACCAAAATTTATGTTTTTTTTATATTTCATTGGGGCCTTTCTACTATGGTTATTTACCATTGATATACAGTTCTGCAAGTTGTGTTTGAGATTGCTTACAGCATGCTTGAGGTTGCATCTGTGAATGTTCCAGCTTATCATCAATCATTAATTCTTCTTGAAGTGGGCATACTGATATCTTTTTGAGTCCTTCCAGTTGAGACAAGTAGCTCAGGACTTAGGCTGAGATCTCAATTGGCGGAAATTTTAAAAGGCATGAATCCCACTTCGTGACATAGACATGTTCAATAATTTTCTAATAAATGATACCATTTTTAATGTCTTTTTATTACCACAAAATGCAAGATGAGTTTTCAGAAATGAAGAATAGAGTCATGGAGGCTTACAGCATTGAAAAAGGCCCTTTGCCCTCCAGTTTTCACAATTAATCTAATGGTGGTTCCCTGCGTTTGGTCCATGTGCTTCCATGTCAAAAGCACAGCAGCTCAGGCAGCATACAAGGAGCAGGAGAATCAATATTTTGGACACAAGCACTTCATCGGGAATGATGAAGGGCTTATGCATGAAATATTGATTCTCCTGCTCCTCAGATGCTGCCTGATCTGCCATGTTTTTTCAACACCACACTCTTGACTCTGATCTCCAGCATCTGCAGTCCTCACTTCCTCCCACATCCTTCCATACCTATTCCATCCATGTACCTGCCTAAATGTTCCTTAAAAGACAAATTGTCCTCACCTCCAACACTATACTGGCAACTTGTTCCAGACACTCACCACTCTCTATGGTAAAAATTGCTCTGCTGGACTCTTTCATATCTTGCCCCTCTCACCTTAAATCTATGCTGTCTAGTTTTAGACTCCCCTACTATGGGGAAAATCTGTTGGCTATCTGCCTTATCCATGCCTTTCATGATTTTATAGATCTCTATAAGGTCACCCCTCAGTCTCCTCTGCTCCAAGGAAGGAAGTCCCACTTTTTACAATCTCTCCTTATAATTCATTCCTTCCAGTCCAGGTAGCATCCTAGCACTCTTTCTAGTTTAATAACAGTTGAAATGAAATAAGAAACATTTACAGTATATAGCTGTGTGTCACCACCTGTGTGACTATCAGTTGAGCAGATTTAATTGAACAGCAAAGCATCTCACAAATAAAACATGTTTATTTTCTCATTGGAAAGTATGCATCAATCTGAACACACATTAGACATAAAGAAACATGGATCAGGAAACATTCCATGAAGTTATGAACTATTGAAGAAAATTTGACATCAGGTAAATTATTAATGTTATTTATGCTTCAAACACTGAATAATGTATTATATTGTGTTTTATTAATTATATGCAAATATGTAACCAAATTCATTTAAGCAATTACTAGTAATTCAGTCCCTACTAACATTTTGGATAAAAACAGGGTTCAATAAATTTTTGAGCTTACAATCCGGTGAATGGAAGAATGCATGAAACCCTTATTCATCTATCATTGTTTGGATCATCTCATTTATATTAATGATCGTTACCAATGAAAGTAAGATAATTATTTTACACTTGACGCTCTACTTATGTCAAAAGGATTCAAAATTAACTTAATGATATTTTTTTGAACATTATTATAGAAGCAGTACATTGAACTCAATTGTCACATTATTCTAAATGTCTCTTCTGTTTAAGGGACAAGATCTCATTCCCTTTTATCAGTATTTTTCATGTTTTAGGTCTATTGCTCAGAGGCCAATCAAGAGCTAATATTTGTACATAATGATGACTGCTGTTCATGGGCAGAGGGATGTGCTTCAATTAATTAATAAAACTAAGCCTAAATCTGTGCTCTTCATCTTAGCTAAAATGGTGCCTGAAGCACATATCCTGTTCTCTCTTCACTTGTCCCCTCCCTTTCCTATTTGTATAGCTGTGCATCATGGAGACAACAACACAAGTTAAAGTGCAATAACCCCAAGCTGATCTGAATTTCACTGGCAGTATGCTCTTGTGCTCTTTAGCTGTGACTGGAAAATGTTTGCGCTTGTCAGATTTCTTTGACGTGATAGGGTCCTCTTTTAGAGAGGTAGTGTACCCTCTAGATATTGCCTCAGGATGCCTTTGGAGGGGGTCAAGTATTATTTGAGAGAGGTGAGTTTTGTTTTGATTGTTGAAATTAGACAGGAATGTGCATAAAACATTTCAAAAATATATTAGAACTCTCAGGCTCATCGGATCTGTCAAGAGATCTGTAAAGCTGACAAGTCATTTAAATCACTTGCCCTTTAAAAAAAACTGCAGTGTTTAAAAAGTGCTCATCATTATAGGATTAATGCTACATGACATATTCCACAATGTATTATTTGCAGTGAGGTGCCAGTCAGTTCACAGTTTGATTCACATCTCTAAGTGCTTGTTAGCTGGAAGTGTTTGGTCTTTTGAAATTATGAATTTATCAATAGACATTTAAGTTAGTTTTATTTTATCTCGGCATTGAACTTGAGATCTTCACATGATTAGTTGGTATGTCAGGTGTAAAGGCAAAGAGTGGATCGTGTGGGTTGATATGAATTTTTATTACGTTAGCTATTGAATACCAAGTGGGAGGTGTTGGTAATATGTTGGCATGAAAACATGAAGGGTCGTGGACAGTTGATGAGGTAGTGTGGGCAGGCATAAATGGAGCATGGGGATTGTGTGGGTGTGTGTGTATATGGGGGGAGGGCAAGGGTATGGGCTGAAGGGATGTTTTCTGTATATTTCTTTCTTTCTTAGATAAAATGTGCCAATGTGAATGCCAGCCTTTCGGCCTTCCTGCTTCCACAACTGATACAACCCGTGGCTACCTGCAATCCGTTTGCTGGGTGAGGCCATAACTGCCAGTTTCCATCCCCTGGATTGGCAACTAAAACTATTGAGGTATTTTCTTCTCACTTGGATATGCAGAGCCAGGAATTATCCAGCACACCCAATCAGAGAGAGAAAAAAATGTTGGGCCTCAGTCTCAATAATGATAACTGTACAGAAATTTGTCTATGGCCATCAAGACACATCCATTCACCAATGTCTTTCAGGGAGGGAAGTGTCTCCTCCTTAGCCTCTGTGGCTCATATATGATTCCAAACTCCCAACAGTGTGGTCAACATTTCATTGTTCTCTGAAAGGGCCTAAAAAGCCATCCAATTCAAGATCAAGAAGAGATGGTCAACAAATGCTGTCCTTGTTAGCAATGCACATATTCCATTAAAAAATAAAATGTTTGTCATTATCAGTGTTGCACTGCATAGCCAAAACAGTCAGAGAGGCCATACCACACACACAGTCATCAACACACAGAATTATGCAGAAGCTGCGTTGAGAATGCAGAAAATAGATAATTACAGAGAGTTGGCAGAATTCAATGAAGATCAAACATCTACTAAAGGGAAATGTTTCTATCCAATTAAATCCAGCTTGATGCATTCTCTGAGAATATTCTCCAGGTTGTCAGATGAAGTTAATTGTGTTGATAATCCTGGCAGAGGGGAGTATAGGTGCCACTATATATCTGACTTATCCTGAGAAGACAATTCTTTAGTGTCTGTTTCTCTGTCTGTCACTTCTCCTCCCTGTCCATGCACAATTGTTACCTCCTCCACCGCTTAATAGATTGGGGCTGTTGGAGTGAAGTTCAGGTTTACAATGCCCCTCTCAGTGGAGTTAAGGTCAGAGTGTATATCCAGCAGATGCCAACTGCTCTGCTGGACCTGACTGTCCCCAACAACATCACTCAGTCCATAGAGGCAGCCATATTCTCAAATGCTGGAGCCACAACATCAGACAGGATGTGGCATACCCTTCTGCCCTTTGCTCCTGTCTAAACATGACCTCTACCATCTCTGCTGACAATCTCTGTTGTCTATGCTTCTGTGTCAGATTATTAATGGAAAAATCCAGAAGCTCATTATTTGCACTGGATTCAGCAGGGGTCCATTATCTAATACTCCTCAAGTGTCAGACTGCTTAGCCATATCATCTTCCTTTCACACTGGACCATGTCAGTGCTGAGCTCCCCAACATGTGACAGAGCGCCTTCTCTAGTTGCATTGCCCACCAGGTGTACCTCCAATGCTGAAGGGTGGAGTGCAAGACCTTGACAGGGCTTTGTCTGAGGATTCTGGCTCTTCTTCCTGAGGGTTGTATTCTGTGATCTCAGAGAGATAGGACTGTGGGCTGGGACACTTCCTTACTCTTCTAGCTCTGAATTACAAGTGGGAACCAAACATTATGGGCACGAACGTAAAGATTTGTTCATGTTACATGGCACTACCATTACTGAAGGTTTTAATAAGACTTGGATGTTTGATGTGTATCTGGAGTAGCTGCTTGGGGGATTTCTGAGTAGATGCTCTCCTGAAGCTCCTGAAATATTGTGAGCATGCTGTTCCCTGTGTGCACACACACAACTGGTTATTCTGCAGAGTTGTAGAAGAATTAAGAGATGTTTACATTGCTCAGCTCAAAACGTGCTTTTGTGGTCTCATTTTATTCCATGCGAGGCTTTAGTGATTAACTATGTGATGTTCTCTAAGTTAAGATGAAAGGTCAGTGAGCTTGCGGTATATGAACGACATAGGGTTATATCTTCTCATTTGCTTTAAGTTTGGCAAATGGGGGAGAGACAGAAACACTGTTATATGTAACTATGAACAGAAATGCTAGATTAAAATAGTATATTGAATAAGGACAGCAGATGCAATTTTGAACTAATGCTGTGTATATGTACTTCTTTATATCTTATTAAAATTATATATTTACACTCACCCCACTGTTTAACTGCACTTCACTGAGAAATTCCATACGTTCACACCAGGAAAGAAATAGTTGTGAGGTGATATAACTGATAGCTTTCGGAATTCTAAAGAGAATGCAAACATATCGTGACATGATTTTTTATTCTGCACAGAATAGTAGAACCAAAGGACATAACTACTATTTGAAGTAGGTCAAATATTTCAGTAATTAAGTAGTCAACCTATGGGACAAGTTCCCTGGGAAAATGCTGGGAGAAGTTAGTACTGATTTTTTTCAAAGACTAATTGGTTAGATTTGTTTCAGAAAATCAAACTTTGAGAACAAGAATATCAATGGAGTGACTTCATGGGCTGTTGAATGGTCAGAAGGGAAGGATGCACCTCCATTTCAGGAAGGGACTGGCTGACCACTTTCATGTACTTGGTGGTCTTCTTATGAGGTGGAATCTTCCTGCTGCTTGTAAAATAGCCATTAAAATGTCGATTAATTGGCTGCCTTCATTAGGTCAACTTGTGGCTGAGCCACTTACATTCTTGCACTTGGCAATATCCTGTGGGAGAGAAAACAGGTTGGACTTTCCTCCTCATCTCTCTCTCATCTTCAGTTTGAGCCTCCCACCTCCAACTCTTTCCCAGTGGGTTTTGACTGTTTAATTATGCAGCATTGCTCTTTGAGAAGGGCACTGTTTGTCACTGGCTACTCGGATGTTTCTTTTCTTCCTGGTGGTGGGATATAAACAAAGATATACACACTTGTTGTTCTTCACTGTTTACGACACCTGCACACCCCCGACATGGGTGCTGTGGAAAAATAAGCACTATTGCTGCTTGGCAGTAGTGTGGGGACAACGAAGAGAAAAAAACACAGCCTTTTCTTTCATGCGATGGCAGTTTAACTACCACAAACGTAGTGAATTATAGAGTCATACAGCGCAGAAACAGACTCTTCGGTCCAACTCATCCATGCTGATCAGACATCTAAATCTGACCTCGTCCCATTTGCCAGCATTTGGCCCATATCCCTCTAAACTCTTCCAATTTATATACCCATCCAGATGCCTTTGAAATGTAGTAATTGTATCCACCTCTACCACTTCCTCTGGCAGCTCATTCCATACACACATCACTCTCTGGAGGTGAAAAGTTACCCCTCAGATCCTCTTTTGAATCCTTCCCATATTATCTTAAACTTATCTCCTCCAGTTTTATACTCTCCCACACCTTGGCTATTCACATTCTCCCTGCCTCTCATGATCTTATAAATCTCTGTAAGGTTTCCCCTCAGCCTCCAGGGGAGAAAAAGCCTGGGCCCATTCATACCTCTCCCTATAACTCAAACCATCCAGTCTTAGCAACATCCTTGTATATTTCCTCTGCACCCTTTCAAGTTTAACAGCATCAAAACTCATTGCAAAAGTTACAGACCACTCAGAATTAAGATGTGTTCTGAAATTTATTAAACAAGAATATTTAGAAACCAAGGCAGTGCTGAGCTCTTTTATTGAATGTGTCTGCTAGAGAGTTAGATGTCAGTCAGACTTGACAATAATGACAAAATCTCCAACCGGGAAAACATATTACATTTTGAGAATGTCTGTCAACACAACTTGCAGCCATTCTAAGTGGAGCAATGTGCATGATGGATTACAGTGAAATGTGAGTTTCCAATGCTGTTCATAGTAAATCCAAGAGTTGACACTATTTTCACCATTATTACTGTTATGGATGAGCTTAACATTGAAGGATACATTTCTCTATATTGATCAACAATGTAAAGGCAATTGATGTTCCAAAAATATTACTGGCAATTAAATTCCTATTAGCAGAATTACTACATTTTAAGTCCCATCATGACAATGTTTGTCTAGGAACTCTCCATGCAGAGAACAAAAAGACTAGAGGGTATTATGAAGCAGTACTAAGAAGATGATAATTCAGCGTTACCCATTAGAGTCATCTCATTGCTTAGTGAGTTTTGAGAAGATTTGTAGTTCACGATGTAAGAAATGTTTACTTCTGAGTCAGGAAGCAAGTTTGGATATAAGTTTGCTCACTGAACTGGAAGGTTTGTTTTCAGATGTTTCATCACCATACCAGGTAACATAATCAGTGAGCCTCAGATGAAGTGGTGGTGGTATGGCTCGCTGTTTATTTATCTGTTTAACTTTCCTTGCATTAGTGATGTCATGTCCAGTGGTGATATCATTTCCTGCGGTGATGTAATTTTCTGTTCCTTTTCTCAGGGGTAGTAAATGGGATCCAAGTCAATGTGTTTGTTGATATGTGTTCCACTGAACCACCTGATGAAGGAGCAGCACTCTGAAAGCTAGTGCTTCCAAGTAAACCTGTTGGACTATGACCTGGTGTAGTGTGATTTTTCACTATTTAACAACAAGTTTTATCTTTATTTTCCTTAGCATTCTTTTTCACATAAAATGAAGACTGGGTGTTTTCCTACTTTAAATGCCCTCTCCCTGTCTTTATCTATTTGATCCTCTCTAATTGATCTCCTCCCCCTTACCTTGCAACACCTAAAGTCCATCTGAATATTCTTCAATGATTGCTGTAAGAATGTGCAGGTATGTTGATATTGAGATGGTTTAAGTGTGATATGCCCATTATTGAAATGTTTATCGGTCCTTGTTATCAGCTTGCTGTGCAAAATCTAGACAGTTTAGAGGAAACATAACACAGGAAATGGTTCAAAGAGGGAGCGTGATAATACATTTCTGTGTGGCACACAAGTGGATTCTAAAGTCACTTATACAAAGAACCAAAGGATAATCTTAAAGAAAGGTGGGTCAATATAGGACAAGATAAGACATTTATTTTCTGAAGATGGAGGCATGACTAAAGTACTAAATGAGTACTTTGAATGTAAATCAATTGTAAAGGAGGCAATGGATTGCAAATTAGGATAAAATGGTTAATGTTGGAGGATGGCCATTTAAATCAGAAAAGCAGCCTAGACTGGATCTTTACGCAACAGAAGTTCAAATTTACTATATCCACTGGTTCCCCTTTAGCTACGTTACCAGTTATATTCTGAAACAATCTCTAATATGTTTGTCAAATATAGTTTCTCTTTTTTAAAACCATGTTAACTGTGTATGATCATACTATAATTTTTAATGTGCATTATTATTTTTAAGTGATTATAACGCTTTCATGATGACTGAATTGAATTAGCTTTTATTGTCACATGTACTCGCTCACATGAGTACAGTAAAAAGTGTACAAGCTGCCACTTATGGCACCATCATTGGTACAAATGTACCTCGGCACAGAATTTTGCTACAAAGCAGTGAACTAAAAGAAAGCAAGTTAAGAACTTAAACATTGTACTCCTTACTGAAACATCGAAAAACAAAGAAACACAGTTAATAGTTCAACATCACAATCCATAAGCACTTGGGCTCACTGGGCTCACCTGCTGGGCTCGCACTCCTCACAAGGGCTTGACCTTGACCCTACTGCTGCCTCAATCTCCTTCTTCCCTCTCTTGCTGCCAGCTCCAAGGTGCTGCCTATTCCCTCTCTCGCTGCTGGCCCCCAGGGCCCCCTGTTCCCCTCTCACTGTTGGCCCCAGGGCTGCCTGTTTCCCCTCTCACTGTTGGCCCCAGGTCTGCCTGTTCTCCCTCTCATTGTTAGTCCCAGGGCTGCCTGTTCCCTCTCTCGCTGCCAGCCACCCGCTGCTGCCTGTTCTCTCTCTCACTGTTGGCCTCAGAGCTGCCTGTTCCCCCTCTCACTCTTGGCCCCAGGGCTCCATGTTCCCCTCTCACTGTTGGCCCCAGAGCTGCCAGTTCCCTCTCTCGCTGTTGGCCTCAGAGCTGCCTGTTCCCCCTCTCACTGTTGGCCCCAGGGCTGCCTGTTCCCTCTCTCACTGTTGGCCCCAGGGCCGCCTGTTCCCCCTCTCACTGTTGGCCCCAGGGCTCCATGTTCCCCTTCTCACTGTTGGCCCCAGAGCTGCCTGTTCCCTCTCTCACTTCTGGCTTCCAAGGTTCCCTGTTCCCCCACTCACTGTTAGCCCCAGGGCTGCCTGTTCCCTCTCTCGCTGCTGGCCTCTAGGGCTGCCTCAGCCTCCTCTTACTGTCGCCTGGAATGACTGACATCGACCTGTCTTGCCACGGGCTCGTACCTGACATAAAGTACATAGATTAGACTAAGGAAAGAAAGTAGTGAAAGAACAAAAAAAAAGTAAAATAATAAAGTGGACAGAGCAGATGAGCTACATGTGAGCAGGAGCCCACTGCTTTACTATTCTGCCATCTTGAATTTACAGGCTAACTGGAACATAGTTCCCTTTTTCTTTCTCACCTTTCTTGAAAAGCTGTTCCATTTCCTACATGCATTTCCACTAGGACCATTCTAGAATCTGGGGAAAGTTTGAATGTCATAATCATCTGGGATGCACTACCTCAGCAGCTACCTATTTTAGGGCCTTAAGATGAAGACCATCAAATCCTGGGCAATTGTCAGATTTTAATCAATTGTTGACATTCCTCCATGAAGAACTTACAAAGTTCCTCAATTTTTGTAACCTTGTGGTTATCCTCTATTTTGGTTTACTATTGATTATCTGTTATAATTGTTGGTGTGGGGTAAATCTAAATGAAAGCAATGTCTGCCTCAGTCGTCCAAAGTTCATGAGTAAGAGCGCAAACTCCTAATGTTTGTTTCAATCAGAGCCTTAGGGAAGGCAAAAATATAAGAATGACTGAAATTAGTTGTACACGTTAATTATTGATCCAAAATGATGTGTAAAATATACTGAAAGTTTCTTCAAGTTTTCTTTCTACTTTAATTATATTTGAATAGTGGGGCAGAGAAGAGGGAAGAATAATAAATAATTTCACATGGATAGAAAGATTATGGAGAAGGAGAAGACTGTTCTGAATATGTCAGATGGTTAGAATTAGAGGCAAGTAGCAAAACCAGAGAAGACACGCATAAATGGCAAGGGGAAGGATTAAATCAGATTAACCTTATTTTTTAAAATCTGCAATAAACAGAAGTGTGCAAGTAGTGTGAGGGGATAACACTAGGTCTTGCGACAAATACAATAAGGATCAAAACTTTTAGATCACATTACCTTAGTTGTGTAGTCAGGGGAAATGAAAGACAGAGAATGACAAATGGGGAGAGTGCCACAGAAAACATATAGGAAGGATGGAAAGAAGGAATTTTTTTTAGAATCCCTACGGTGTGGGAACAGGCCATTTGGGCCAACAAGTCCACACTGATTTTCTGAAGAGCATTCCACCCAGACATGTTCCACTACCCTATTCCTTTAACCTTGTCAATTCATCTAACTGGAACATCTTTGAACTGTGGGAGGAAACCCACGCAGAGATTGGGAGAATGTGCAAACTCCACACAGTCACCCATAATGAAACCACAGTGAGACAGGCACCAATAGAAAGAGCGAACACCCGAAATTTGAATTAGCGAGTCTTGAAAAAGAAATAGAGTAACAACAGAGAAGATATGTTATAAGTTGAAAAATATAAATCAGTCAATGGCAGATTCTATTGAAAAAGTGAGAAATGGATTGTTCTTCAATGGGTTAGTGAGGGGATTGTGTGATGAAACTGAGGTTTTAATAGGAGTATTTTGTCCTAGTCTATTTTTATGAAAAAAAAGTTAAGGCAGAGGTGGCAATCGGTCTGCTCCAAAGCTAATAAAGTAAACAGCCCTTATGAGGCTTTGGGTTTTGTTTTTTAAAGTTGGAACACTAGAAGCAGCCTGGATGGGTGGGGTCAAGCTGCAACTGAACCAGGTTTTTTTTTAGTTTTAACCTTCAGTAGCAGCTGCTGGGGTCTTGAAGCTGGATGTGGAAGCTCTTATTCCTCACTCTTCCTGCTGCTGGAATTGCACGTGAGACAATCTGTTTCCCTGAATTTGCCTTTGCCAAGGGTGCGTTTATGGCCAATTACGATATTGGAACAGTTAATTAGTAATAGTTAATTCATGTGTTATTTTGTTAAGCATTTGGTAGAGTTATTGTTAAGCCAATTATTTTCTTTTCATTTTATTTTGTCTGTATTTTAATTATGGTGTTCGAATAAAGTGTGTTTTGCTTCAAGCCTGGTAGTTTGACCAATTGAATTGCATCAGAACCACAAAACCTCACACTTCCCTTTAAAATAAGAAAAGGTTAGGACCTAAGGTTGTCTTCTTAATATATTTTGAGAGGGTTTGGTCTGGTCCATAACAAATTGTGATCAGACAAATGAGAAAATTCTTATTATGGACATGGGGAATTTTCAGATTTACTGAGAGCCTGTTGCAGCATAATGGGCTTATACAGTAAAGCAGTCAATTCTGCAACTCTCCTGGGAAATGTCACAGGAGATTGACTATTAACAGAAATGCTTTCCAATAGGCATTATGTGCTTTTTTTAACTTTTTTGTTTTAGTGCTTTGAATTTCTGTGTAAAGATCTTTGCTGTCTATCACATCAAGTTGATAGGCAGCATGTCTTACAACAGAAGCTCAGTGTATTTCTTCAAAATGTCACTGTTGAGCTTAATGCTTGTCTTGTAACTCAATGTGGATTAGAGTTGGCTCCAAAAGATTTAATGCAGGACAAACTTTATGAGGGAAAATGATTTGTCCCTGAGGGAGATAAATTACAATTTCTTATGTTAACTGACAAGCTCAGAATATTTATTTTTTTCCACTTGCTGGACAATTTCCGTTAATATTGGACAGACTAAGTTGGATAGCTGTGAAAATGGATCAGTATGCACAATTATCCTGTGTCATTCATTGTAGAAAACAAGCAAACGTCGTGCTGCTTGCTGATTTTGAATGATTTCAGTGTTCTGTCAGCATTAAATAGATGGCTGATTGATTGGCAATATCAAGAAGGTGGTCAATATTATAAAAACATTGAAGCTAAATAGCCCTGCTTAAAACTAGACATTGTAGTTCAAGCAGATATTGGTAGTTGTGTTGGAGGTGACCTGAGAAATATTGAAGAAATGACATGAGATGGAGTAGGATCCAAGGTCTTCAAATGCTGTACCAGAAATCTTGGCAGAAGGGATGAAAAGAGGGAGTAACCTCATGGATTCTTATGAGTCAGGAAACCATATGAAAATATGCTCACAACACAATGGAAGTGAATAGCTATGGAGGCCAATGCTCGGAGTTAGGGACCTGGATGTAATGTTGCAAGAAGTTCAATGACCTCCGCTAAGTGGTCATGGTCAGTGAATGTATCTTCAATGCCATTTCCCTTCAACTGCACTTGTTCACCAACCAACCAATAAGTTTTATCAATCACCACTCATGCCTAACCTTCAGTAACTCCATCACATCCTCTCACCCACAACCTCATAGTTTCACGTAGCCAGCTATGCAGTCATGACAGCAACATCACCCAATACATTACACATCACTCATTGACAGCTTTCTCTCTCTTATGCAGGCAAAAGCTGGATATAGCAGTTTTTAAAGTACAGCGCCATCTTCGTTTCCAACAACTACCCCCCCCAGCAACACATCTAGACACACATGCGCGCTCGCACACACACACGTGTGGATGCACTCACACACACGGACACACCCATATGCAGACACATGGTAAACACACCCAAACACACCTAGAGCAGGGACGCATGCACGCACACGCACACTTGTTCTCCCTCTCTAATGGTATTCTAAAACTAAACATTTTCTCAATCTACTTCCCTGGTCATCCAAATATACACTCCAATATAACATCAGGATTGGGCATGTTTGCTGATTATTGCAGGGTTCAATATAATTCTCAATTTCTCAAATATAGAAATAGTCCATGTCTGCTTGCAGCATGATCTGGGCAACATTTCGCCATGGGCTGATGAATGCCATGTAACATTCACATCACGCATGTGGCAGGACATGATTATCTATTGGTGTTACCAATCAAAAAAACTGAACAGGGCCAATCACACAAAACAAATGACAATCAAGACAAGTCAGATTTTGGGAATTCTGCCGTGAGTGATGAATCTTCTGACTGGCCAGAGCTGTCGAGCATCTACGGCTACTGGAGTATTTTGGAATATTTTCTAAATGGCCGAATGAGTGAGTCCATCTTCAACAACAGTCAAGAGGCTTGATACAACTCATGAAAGAACAGTCTGCTTGACTGGCACCACATCCACCAAGTTAAATGTCTCCACCACCTGTGCGGAGTAATAGTAATGTGCACCATCTATACATCATAAGGCACACTGTAACAACTCACCAAGGATCCTTCTACAGCACCTTCTCCTTCAACAGCATCTTCCAAGCCTATGACCTTACCAACTAAGATAAAATCAGAAGTTACATGACACCAAGTTATAGTCCCACAGGTTTATTTGAAATCACAAGCTTTCAGAGTGCTGCTCCTTTGTCAGAAAGACTCGTGTGCTTTCTGATTTTGGTCATCCCAGTCCAACACTGGTACCACAACACCATGGCATCTTAGACAAGGGTAGAGTGTACATTGGAAGGTGCATGTGGTGCACTGGGCGTGTCCCTAACTCTGGACCAGAAGGCCCAGGTTCATGTCCCACCTGTTCTACGAGATATGTTGATTCAAAATATCTGGAACATACAATGGAATAATCGCACCTGCAAGACACATCCCATTCTAACTTGGAACTACATCACTGCTCCTTTGTTGAGTGAAAATCCTGGAACCCCTCACAAATGGTACAGAGCAGCTGTTTAACCACAGCATCAGCAACTGTTCAGTGACAATAAAATATGGACTATTATTGGCTTGTCAGTGTCACTTATATTTCAAGCACCGCTAAAAAAAACACACTCAGCTGCAATGACATAAGCATGTACCCTTTCTTTTACTCCTTCAGCACTCAGTTGTGCAGGTGCCTATTCTCCGGAGGGCAGGATTGACAAGTCTCTAGCTGCAGAGGACTCAGATAAGCACTGGATATGGTAATGTTTGCACAACTACATGCTTACGATGCCTGCCAGAAAACCTATGTTCAACCTGAAAGAGCACGGAAGAGTGTAGCACCAAAGTGGTACTGAGTTTTGCACAGAGCTTGGGGCACATCTGTTACAGCATGGATATGGTGGGCAATGCATCAGCACATTTGTGGGCCTAATCATCTCTCATTGGCTGATGTCACAGCTTCCAGTGCAGCAGAAGTAGAAGTCACTAAATAACCGAGTGTGGGCACAGAAGCTCAGACAGCTGTCACACAGGACCAGGTTGTACACAAGCGTGCTAGTCATGGCTGTAGATTACAGTGTGGAAATAGGTTTTGCAGACTGTCACACAAAATTCGTTCTCCAATCGTAGAGCTGTTGAGACACCATCCCAGGGGATTGGCAATTCTTCAGTGGATCACATTCCTGCTCTCCTCTCTCAGGATGACAATGTTCATCTTCAAACACCTGCCACTTCATCAATTTCCTTTCTGTAGCTTGTCAACAAATCAGTTCAGGTTAGTGCTGTGCAAGACTGAAATAATTCAATCCAGATCTGGGTTCTGCAGTCCCAAAACTGCTCAAGGTTGTCTTCCAAATCCATTTGGAATCAATTGGTTTGGTGTACTGAAAACAAAAATTCCTAATGCTTTTATATGGGCTGTTCTGACATCAAGCCCTTTTCAACACCCTTGAATATCAAAATACCAATTTATTATGTATATGAACAGTATCCTTTGCTATTTTGCAAATAGTTGTAGCCTTTGGGCATACCTTCATTTTTATCCCCCAGCGTTGTCTTGCATTCAAAGATTTTAGAAACTGTGGATGACTAATTATAGGATACATGGTATTTTTCAAGATGACCACTTCTGAATATCTTGTTGTATTTGCCACTTCCGTCAGTAGTACTGTGTAAAGCTTATTTACTCAGTTACTTAAAGTTTGTTTAGAGCAGTTCCTCAGTGGGGGTGGAAGGTTTAAAAAAAGAAGGTAGAGAATATTAAATTGTAGTGTATGTAAAGTGATAGCCATAGAGTTGTACAGCAGAGAAACAGACCCTTTATTCCAATACATCCATGCTGACCAGATATCCTAAATTAATTTAGTCCCATTTGCCAGCATTTGACCTGTATCCCTCTAAACCCTTTCTATTCACATTCCCATCCAGATTCCTTGAAATGTTGTAATTGTGCCAGTCTCTACCACTTCCTTTGGTAGCACATTCCATACATACACACAGCCTCTCCTTGAAAAAAGTAGCCCTTAGATCCATTTCAAGTCTTCCCCCTTTCATCTTAAACCTATGCCCTCTAGTTTTGGATTCCCCATCCTGTCTATTTACCCTATCCATGCTCCTTACAAGGCCCTTTCACAAGAAATTTCTTTCAATTTCTTCATTTTCTTCTAAAACAAAAGCTGAAATCTTCAAAATTCGATAGCCCTAATCTAAATTTCTTCCCTGGCCCTTTCACGGTCCCCTGCAGTTGTGCCTCATTGAACCTGATGTTGCTCATGGCAGTGCTTGTTGCTGACCCTGTTTTACACTCCCTTTTTGGTCTATTTGCAATATTTCATCAACTTCTTGCATTTTCCCTTGAGGATCATTAACTTCATCTCCTCAAAATTCTGCTTCCATTAGTCTGTACAGTGCTTTCTTCTTTAATGGCTTTTTCTTCTCCAGTTGTGCCTGGCTTTGGAGTACTGAGTTTGCCTTTTTTTTCTGTGCCCACAGGCGCTGCTATCTCCCCTTGTCAGTGGTTGCCCTTCAACTACTGACCAACTAAATGTTTCTTCTTACAGCAGTACTGTTCTTAAAGTGGTAAACTTCTTTGCTTGATTTTTTTCCTTCCTTTTCTTTGGCACTTCTAGATTTCTTTTCACAATGCTGCTAGTCAAATCCAAACCATGAGAATCATGTCATATTTTTCCAAATGACCACTCTTGGTACTTTGTAATATTTGCTAGTATGTGCTCCCGGGTCAGGATTGTTTGAGGTGTTTTGTTGCCACCAAATTTGCTTCACCTTTGTTTAGTCTTTGGCCTATCATGTGATTAATAGCAGAAGATGCCCCACTGTAAACTATCTGCAGAAGAGGTACTGTTGTTCAACAGTATGAAGGTTTATTGCGTGATAACAATAACTGCAAGCACATTTGGTCAGAAATAATTGCTAGGACCTTTGGAAGTTGCTATAGATACATCTACAAGCGAAGGTAGAACGTATTGTGTCCACTTTACAGATTGTGATGCATCAACGTAATGAATGGATCCACTATAACAAGACGAGTTAACCTCTTCAGAACCATTACCTTATATAGCAAAACAAACATTGAGGAAGGTCCTATTCATCTCTAGCTCTGATCTCTTTTGATGGATCAATGCTGTACATGTTTTATTTTTCTTCAAGCAAGTTTTGGTATTGATCTCATACAAATTCTTTTGAACAGAGGTACCTCTCAATAAGAATAACCTAAAAATATTGTAAATGTTGTTTCTTTATTCTCATTTTGTGCATTAATCTCAAGAAATCAATATCTGAGTTCTTCATCTGGTAGCATTCATCGCATTTTATGAGCTGACTTGAATCTTTTACTGATTTGCTGAGGGCGAAGCATAGTCTGAAACTGCCTTGATCTCATCTGTACCATTGAGATTACCTATATCCACAGAAATAGCATTTGCAAGTATCTACCATTGAGTCTTGTAGGATTTCCTATAGTATGGTTTCAGTAACAAGAAAAGAAAGAGCAGGCAACCAATGAAATAAAATTTTATTTCAAATGGGAAAAGGAAAGCATTTGTTTTTAATTGTACAATAGCGATGCAGCAAAACAAAATATACAATATTTGTGGTAACTGAACTAGAAAATCATGTGAAAAATAATTTAAACTTTGCAATATCATTGGCTGTGCACACACTTTACTGTATGAAAAGTATGAGCAAACTGCCAGACGCATTGCTTGAACTGTGCAATTTAAAAATGAGGATGGTTCATATGCATAATAAACCAAAAGAAAGCATGAAAATTGTGTTAGAAAAGAGTTTTACTATTTTTGTAAACTTGTAAAAATGTTAAATTTCTAATAAAAATATCTATAAAAAAAAAGAAAAGAGTTTTACATCATACAGATGCCAAGCGGAAGGATAAACATTCAATGATAGTGTTTTTGTGTGAAACTGATGAGGCATGATCACCTATCATTTTAGTGTACTGTTGTGTTAGTGCTGATCCTTTGAATTTAATACTGCATCAAAATTTCTGACTCACTGTACGCATTATCAATGTTTATTTAGAATGAAAGTTTCAACTGTGTTTTTTATAAATATCAGTTTTGCTGAAGGCATCCTTAATTTGAACTGAAATTCATTTTGGATTTACTTGCTTAAGCAGCAGCATTCCAGCTCCTAACTAATTCATAAACCATGTAACAAAACAACCAAACTTGCAGGAACACAACTGTGCTATTTACTTCACATGCATGAGCATTGTTGCAACTAAGCAATGAGATATGTTCATTAATTAATTATTAGACTTTGTCATTTTGTAATTTCACTTAAAAAATACGTTCAGCAACATAACTTACAGCAAGTGCAGAGTGAAGTTCATTACACTCCACTGGACATTTCTGTCCAGAGTTGACAATTTGACGTAACAAACTAAAATACCAAGTAGACTCCATGTGACTTAGTCGTATCACCTGTCTTTGCTAATTTCTGTTTCATGGACTTTTGTTTGTTATTGATAAATGAGATCAGAAATTACAGAATTGCATTAAAAATAAAGAAGAAATATTGAATACAGCAATTAAACCATTAGTAGATCAAACCCCGGCCTTGTCAGGTTATATTTGTACATTTGTACATGTGAAAAAAGAAAAAGATTAAGTAAGACAAATTCATCACTGTCTGAAACAGGAGAATTAATAATGGAGAGCAAGGCAAGGCAGAGAAATTAAACAACTTACTTTAGTTTTGTCTCTACAGAAGGGCATACAAATAACTTTAAAAGGAAGGATGAATTGAAGGACGTTAATATTAGTTAACAGCTTAAAATTGATGACTTGGTTTTGTATTTATGTTATGAAGGACAATGGAATCCCTACTAAAGAGGAAAGTGGAAAATTTGAAACAATCTGAAACATAAATGTGAATGATCAGCATTGATTTCAAAAGGCACATTCTTGTTTGAACAAGATTAAAGAATTTTTTTAAGAGACACATGAGAGAATGATGTTGTGTTGCAGTTCACTTGGACAGTCTGTTGTTGTGGTAAAATGTATGTTGTAGACTGGAGTTGTGAATAGTCATTTCAGTGGCTCTGACACTCTTTCCATCATTACAGTGCTCAAAATACACGGGGTGGCAGGCAAGATTAACCCTCAAATCACACAGGAAAATGAGCTCAAGGGGGCAACCAATAAGTGAAATTGCCCCCATAACCACAGAAGTATTACAATGTGGAAAGAGGCAATTTGGTCCTTTGTGCCTGCACCAACCCATTACATGAACATTGTTACTAAATGCCAATGTTCTGTTAACCATCCAATGCCCAGTTGATTGCCTGAATTGAATCCATGTTCACCATGTTTCCATACAGTGCATTCCATTACCTGAAGTACTCGCTGTGTGAAAGAATGGGAACATATTCTCCAAATGTACTCTATCCAGACTGCTCATGATTTTGAAAACCTCTATCAGATCTCTTAGCCTTCTTTTCTCCAAGGAGAACAGCCTAAAGAGAATTAATAGAAATGATGAGGAGAAGCTCATCCAATCATGGGCTGAGTCTCTCCAGTGCTGGCTGCTTATAGGTTAACTATAAAGCAATAAACACAGGACAAAAGCAATCTGTGACTGGTGACTGAGAACCAAAGGCCAGATGCTATCAACCAGAAGTGGGAGGACAAGGATGGGCCTGGGAGCTCATGTCTGGGGATAGGCAGACAGGTCAGTGAGAGGAGCCAGTTGTCATTTTCCGGAGGATGTGAGAGGGAACCGGAGCTGGAAGTATACTTGTTTAGCTGAGGTGGAATTATGAGGAGAGATTGGGGAGAATGAGGGAGGTTAAAGATAGCAAGGCTGCAAGGAGACTCAGAAAGATAAGGAAACTGAATATTTCCACAGTTGGAATTCTACCTGGAGCCCTGATGCAATGTGGCACTGCACCCCATGCCACGATCCAGGGGATGTTAATGGCCTGCTGTGAACAGAGCAGTCTCCTTCTGTATTTTTGAATGTAGTTATCATCACTTGCACAAAAATAAAAGAGAAAAATCAGATTACTCCAAATACTGTGGGAACACCCTCCTTTCTAGAATAGATCTAGTCAGCTTGTGCTTACTATTTCAGAAGAAAACCCTTCAGGTAGTCAGTTTGGTTTTAGAGCAAACTGAGGCCCCACAACTATGATATTTGTACTGAGGCAAATGCAAGGAAAGTGTCATGAGCTGAACAAGGCCATTATGCCACTTTTGTAATCAGTACTGTGTATAGAGATGGACTTTGGAAAATCTTTGATAAACTGGGGAACCAACCAGGTTTTTGATTTGGTGAAGCAACTTTATGAACATCAGTATGAGCAACTCAGGCAAGACAATTACCTCTTTAAAATGACATGACTCTGCAGTAGCATAAAGCAGGGATGTGTGCTGGCCCTGATCTTATTCACCATTTTCTTTAGAATACCGTTGCAATAGACAGCAGAAGATCTTATGGAGGACATTTACTTATACTTTCAAACAGAGAAGTCTCCTCAACCTCTGGTATTTACATATTCACAAATAAAAAGAGAAATATCTCATCTGTGGACTTCTTTTTGCTGATAATTGGATTCTCCTAGACTAAAATCAATCAGGCCTGTGATGTACAACAACACATTTTTCTGAGATGGCACAAACCCTTTGGATTAAAATGAGTTGAAAGACAACTGAAGTCCCCCATCAGCCTGCAGCACCCCCAAAAATGTAGACTTATCAATTTTTGTCATCAAGAGCTGAATGCCATCAAGTTTGGGAGTGTCATCTATTTTGTGGCATTGTAGACAAGGAAGTGGACAAATTCAGAAAATTCAGCCGATTCTGTGACTGAGTATGGAGCAACCACAGACTCAGAAAACTGACTAAAATCAAAGTGGACAAAGCCATAGTACTTCCTATGTTCCTGTGCATCACTAAGTCTTGGGTCTTGTATTGGCATCATATATGCCTTCCGGAACAGTTTCAGCAGTGCTGCCTCCACAGCATCCTCAGGATCTGCTGGCAGAACCGCATCACAATTATTTAAATTCTGGAAACAGCCAACGTTACTAGCATCGAGACTGTCCCCCTGAGAAGCCAATTGCGTTACATGGGTGACATTGCACAATAGATGATGGTCGCTGGTTCAAGATTGTGTTGTACTGAGAGCTATTCATGAGTAAACAAAACGCAGTGCAACACACAAATTCTTCAAGGACTCTGAAGAAATTCCTCCCCGTGTGCCACGTCAACCACTGCCAGCAGGAAATGCAGGTTATAGATCATGATGCTTGGAGATGCTAACCAGGAATGCTGCATTGGGAATGCTACAGAGATCCTTGATCCTTGAAGAGCCTACACAATAGAGAGAAAGAGGAGAGGGATAGATTCAATTGTGTCCAGCATTATCTATACCTTCACTTACACTCAGTGCAGGTGGGAGTATTTGTTAGTCATGGAGAAGGCTGAATAGCCAGTAATGAGCTTGCACCAACTTCCTAAAATCTTTGCCGCATAGAAATACCAAGAAGACTGGAATGATTTAGAATTTGCAATCGAAAGCATAGAAACTGGAAAACATAATTAATGCTGACATGGGTTGCAAAAAATTGAAAGAAAGAAGACATTACTGACCTTATAAAATGCATATGTTTTATAATTGGCAAATTAATTTCAATGTAGTTAAGTATATGATACTACTTTTTGAGAAATATATGGTGGTCATATAATAGGCAGGAAATATGAACAACTGCATGAGAATACACACACAAGTATTAAATGTATTAGCACAGGTTAGTTTCACCACTGAAAAATGCCAAAACAAATGCAAGCATTTACATTTAGGTGGGAGAGTTAAAATGTAGGGAGACAAATTTATATTGAATCTTCTTTAGACCACGCTTTCAGTATGTATATACCATATCACCAGATAATAATAAAATATAGAGTGCAAAAAAGATTTACATGATGATAACAAAAATCTGGGGATTGTATCTATTAGGAAGGGGTGAAATGATTGGCCATTATTTCTGTTGAAAGAGAAGGTAGATGAATGACCAGATCTTTAGCTTTCTAACCAAAGATAAATCCAACCCACAATGCTGTGCTCTTCACCACAGATAGGGAAGAGAGTCAGGTCCCAAATCCTGCATTTGTATTTATCCCAAATTGCCCGTGAACTGAGTCAATCATGTTATTGAGAGTTTGGAGTCACAAGTAAACCAGACCAGGTAAGGAAGGTGTAGTGATTGTAATGAGGTTGGCCAGGTGGACCTCATAGAATACGAGCTCTCTGGTGGAGCTATTAATCTGGTCCAATCAGGAAGCCCTGGCTGACAGATATAAACAGGAGTTTTGGAGGTTCTGGTCACTCTGAGAGCTGGCTGTGAGGGAGCTGGATCAGTATTAAGGGCTCTCCAAGAGTAAATAAAGGTTACTTTGGTGATGGGATATCGATTTCTGTGGAGTTATTTCAGAAAATAGATTTTCTTGTAAAAGGGATGATAGTGTTTTCACAATTGTTGATTGTGGCTGTTATCATTATGAACTTTATAATAGAGATTTAAGTTTCCAGTAGCCATCAAAGCAAGATTTTGAACCCATTCCGCTATAGCATCTACCTTTGATTACTAATCCAGCAATATTGCCACTGTGCCACAATTCCCCCAATGGCATTTCAGCTTTTACTTTTATCTCATGTAATTTACCTTGTTCTCTCGTCAGTTGAATGAAAAATGATGAAAGATCAATACTTTTTAATTTCTTGGTTTGCTATTTGTGAAAAGCATTTAATGTGATTGGCTAAAGTAAAGAAAAAGAACTGTGGATACCAGGGATCTAAAATAAAAGCAGAAATTGCTGGTGAAACACAAGAAGTCTGGCAGCATCAGTGGGAAGAGAGCAGAGTTAACGTTTCAAGTGTGGTAACTTTTCATCAGCACTGATAGCAGTTATGAAAGAAAGTGGTATTTATGCTGAAGCTGAAATGCCTGTGATGGGGAAGTGAGCAGATAGGTGGAGATGGAGTCCAGAGAGAGAGAGAAATATGAAAGTGGTAGGTAGTCAAGGAGATTACTCATAGAAGGCTAGGACAAAAGAGAAGCCGAACAAATGATAATGAGAGCAGAGTGTAGGAGAGAGTGGGTTGACTGTGCTGAAAATAACACATGAAAAGACAGGATGAGGGTGTGGGGTGGGTCAAAAGCATGGATGGAATAAGGCTTTAAAGTTATTGAACTCGATGTTGAGAGCTCGAGGCTGCAGGGTTCCCAAGTAGAAAATGAGATGTTGTCTCTCAAGTTTGCATTGATGTTCACTGGAATGCTGCAGCAGGCCTGTGAGAAATGTTAGCATGGGAAGACAGTGGTGTGTTGAAGAGGCATGTGACTGGAAGCTCAGTTTTGTTTTTACAAAGAGAACGTTGGTGTTCTGCAAAGTGGTCACCAATCCACATTTTGTCTTCCCAGTGTAGAGGAGACCACACTGTGAAGAGCAAATACAGTAGACTAGATTGAGTGAAATCCAGGTAAATTGCTGCTTCACCTGCGGCATGTGTCTGAGGTCTTGGATAGTGAGGAGGACTGGTTATGCGCTGTCTGTGATTGCTTCACAAGGTAAGATATGCCTGTGGGAAGGTAAAGGGGATAGAGGAGGAGTAAACCAGAGTGTCCCAGAGGGAATGGTCTCAGCAGAATGCCAACAAGGGAAGACTGGGGAGAATGTATCCTGTGGCCTCTGCTGGAGGTGGCAGAAATCACGGTTATAATGCTTTAGGGAGGCTGGTAAGGGTCAAGGGGACTATATTGTTATTGTGGAAGGGAAGAGAAAGAGTGAGGCAAAAGTGCAGGAGATGGATCAGACCCACTTAAGGGCTCTGTCAACCAAGATAGTGAGAATTCTATTTTGAGGAAAAAGATGGACATTTCTGAAGTCCCCTTGCAGAAGGTGACATTATCAGAACAAATGCAACTGAGACAAAAAATTGGGAGAATGGAATGGTCTTTACAGGAGGCAAGGTGTGAGGATAAAAAGTCCAGGTAATTGTGGGAGTCACTGAGGTTATAGTGGATATTAGTGGCCTTCCTATCCCCAGAAATGGAAACAGAGATGTCAAGGAAGGAAAGGGAAGAGTCAGAGATGGACCAGCTGAAGGTGACAGCAGGGTGGAAATTGGCAGCAAAATTGATAAACTTTCCAATTCCACCAATGAAGTAGCAATGACTATGCCATTGATATACTGGAGAAAATTGTGGGGAGGGACCAGATTAGGATTGGAAAAAGGAATACTCCACGTACCCCAAAAAGATACAGACTAACCTGGGGCTCATGTGAATACCCATGGCCACACATTTGACCTGAAGAAAGTGAGTGGGAGTTAAAGGAAAAATTGTTCAAAATGAAGAAGCGCTCAGGCAGGCAGAAGAGGGGAGTGGATGGGGATGGTTCAGGCTATTTGTCCAGAAAGAAGCACAGAGCCCTAAGACCATCTTGATGGGAGATGGACACAGAAAGGACTGCACATCCACGATGAAGACAAGGTGGCTAGAGTCTGTGAAATGGAAATTTTGAATTCAATGGAAAGCATCAGCAGATCCAAGTAGGGAGAGACTGGAAAGAGGGAGAAAAAAATTGAGTTGCGATAGGAAGAAATAATTTCTGCTTGGGGCAGGTACAGGCAGAAACAATGTGTCTACCTCACAGTCCTGTTTGTGGATTTTGGGGAGAAGATAGAAGTGGGCTTTGCGAGGTTGAGGAACTATAAGCTGGGAGGCTGTTGTGGGGAGATTCCCAGATGAGATGAGGTTGATGACAGTCATGGACAAAATGGCATGATGTTCAATGGTGAGGTCATGATTCAGGAGGAGACAGGAGGAGATATCCGAGAGCTGGCACTCAGCATTGAAATGAAGAAGTCAGTCTACTACATTCGCTGTTTACAGTGTGGTCTCCTCTACAATGGGGAAATGAAACACAGACTGGGTGACCACTTTGCAGAACACCTACATTCCGAGCATAAAAACAATCCTGGGTTTCCAGTCATCTGCCACTTCAACGCACCACCCTGTTGCCATGCCAATATTTCTGTCCTAGGCCTGCTGCAGGGTTCTAGTGAGCCTCAACGCAAACTCAAGAACAACATCTCCTTTTCCACTTGGAGATCCTGCAGCCACTAGAACTCAACATCAAGTGCAATAACTTTAGAGCCTGATTTTGACCTTCCAAATTTATTTTCCCCAGACGCTGGTCCTGTCACGACATGGATTACTTTCAGCAATGCCAACCCCTTCTCATACATTCTTGTCCTATTATCATTTGCATGGGTGGCCTTCAGCACAGCCGACCCATTCTCTCCTCCTCTCAGCTGTCATTATCACTTATTTAGCTTCTCTTTTGTCCTGGCTTACAATGAGTAATCTCATCTGCCTATTCCTTTCATATGTGTGTATGTCTCTCTCTCTGGGCTCCACCTCCACCCATTTGCTCACCTCTCCTCCCATGCTCCCCAACCTCGCTTTCAGCTTAAGTGTCACTTTTTTCTCCTTGTTGCTGTCAGTTCTGATGAATAGTCTCTGGACTCAAAGCTTTAACTCACCTTTCTCCCCTTTGATGCTGCCTGACCTGCTATGCTTCACCATGTGATGTGATTCTGGATTAGTGGTGCTGGAAGAGCACAGCAGTTCAGGCAGCATCCAAGTAGCAGTAAAATCGACGTTTTGGGCAAAAGCCCTTCATCAGGAATAAAGGCAGAGAGCCTGAAGCATGGAGAGATAAGCTAGAGGAGGGTGGGGGTGGGGAGAGAGTAGCATAGAGTACAATAGGTGAGTGGGGGAGGGGATGA
>NC_057729.1:13823724-13898773 GCF_004010195.1 Chiloscyllium plagiosum
GGTGTGGTTGATTGGTGTGGGTGTCCCGGAGATATTCCCTAAAGTGCTCTGCTAGGACCCCAAGATGTTTGACTACTTCCCCTGCCTGATGACATCACTGTTGTTAGGTTTCTAAAGAACCCCTTGACTTGCAGCCAGGTTGAAACTAAAACTAAGAAGAGGAAATCCATGTCAAAGAGATGGCCTGAGTTTGTAGACAGCAATTTTAATGTCAGCAGCATATCTAGACCTTTGCTGTTTATTGTTAGCATATGACTAACAGAAATTAAGTTAGTAAACTGCTATTATTGATACTCACTATGTATAATTTGCCACATTTTTGAGAGATTTTCACCGCTTTCTACACAGCAGAGTTAAAGAAAAGTTACATATTAAGTTTATTAAATGCAATGCATTTATGCACATTTTAAAAAAAGTGACTAAACCTAAGAAAAATGCTAAGGTAGCAGACAACCTTCAAGACTGAAAGTAAAAATTTAATTGTTAGACTATTTTTTAAATAATTGTTAAAGACTCACATCCTCTATAATCCTGTGCAGATTTGTTTGGCAAAAACACTCCTGTCTGATTGTGAATATAAATGCTATCGCAGTGCAAGACCTGAATTTATTACGTTCTGATTGCCACTAGGCAGGATTCATAAAGTATTATGAGCACACTTCAAAGATTTGTTAATGGAAAAATGGAGAGTGTAAAATGATTAAAGTATAATTTATTCCCTCAGAATATCAGTTACTTTTTTAAAGTAACATGTCAGCACTTTGTGACATTATTTCCTTGCTGAATTATTGCTCATCTGACATCTTAATGGACATAGCCCTTACAATTTAAAGAAGAGAGTGATTGGATTAAAATAAATTATAACAGGTGAACAGGAAACTGTGATGGAATCTGTTAATATTGAATATAAAGCCCTCCATGTGATAGGGGAAACTAGTATGCAAGAGAAATATGAACCAAAATAAACAAACCCTTTCAACCTTCGAGACTGAAAATAAAGTACAAATGCCAAAGTCGAATAGATATGTACAATCCATAAGCAGTAAATATTAGATGCCTTGGAATAAGAGCCACAACATTACCGAGCAGATGTGTTCTTATTTTATGTTTTCTTGTTTTTATCTTGTCTGTGCAGAGCAGAAGTAATAAATAAATAATCACTTGAATTTGATTGGTCATTTGAGCAGTTGCGGTTAATGTCATGTTAAACAATTTTGACCTTGCTTCACACAAAGCATTCCTCAGCACTTGACTCATAAATGTATCACTGATTAAATTATTTCCACTTTCATCTACCTTAAGAGTGAAATTAATTTTATAATTGCATACTAAGAGAGAATCTGTATTTTTAAAACATCAGACAGACCCTAACTCGAAATAAAAACTGAACTGAAAAAAAAATGAAAAGGGAAGCAGCAAAGATAAATCTTGCAATGAAGAATGAATTCTCATTTTCTGCTGATTGTAAGCCACTTTCTTGAACTGCTTGTGCAATGAACCAGATTTGATCACAGACCTCGAAGTAAAGGAACCATTAGGAGGTAGTGACCATAATATGATAAGTTTTAATCTGCAATTTGAGAGGGAGAAGGGAGAATCGGAAGTGTCAGTATTGCAGGTGAACAAAGGGAACTATGGAGCTACGAGGGCGGGCTGGCCAAAGTTCAATGGTTCAATACCCTAGCAGGGATGGCAGTGGAACAACAATGGCAGATCTTTCTGGATATAATGCAGAAGGTGCAGGATCAGCTCAGTCCAAAGAGGAAGAAAGATCGTAACGGGAGGCAAGGGCGACCATAGCTGACAAGGGAAGTTAAGGACTGGATAAAGATAAAAGAGAAGTATAACATAGCAACGATGAGTGGAAAACCAGAGAACTGGGAAACTTTTAAAGAGCACCAGAGGATAACTAAAAAGGCAATACATGGAGAAAAAAATGAGGTACGAAGGCAGAAAACTGGCCAAAAATATAAAGGAGGACAATAAACGCTTTTTTATGTATGTGAAAAGAAAAACAAAATGGTTGAGACTAAAATTGGGCCTTTGAAGACAGAAATGGGTGAATTTATTATGGGGAACAAGGAAATGGCAGAAGAGTTGAATTGGTACTTTGGATCTGTCTTCACTGGGGAAAACACAAGCAATCTCTCAGATGTAATAGTGGCTGAAGGACCTAGGGTAATGAATGAACTGAAGGGAATTTATATTAGGGAGGAAATGGTGTTGGAGAGACTGTTAGGTCTAAAGGCTGATAAGTCCCTGGGACCTGATGGTCTGTATCCCAGGGTACTTAAGGAGGTGGCTGTAGAAATCATGGACACATTGTTAATCATTTTCCAATGTTCTATAGATTTAGGTTCAGCTCCTGTAGATTGGAGGGTGGCTAATGTTGTCCCACTTTTCAAGAAAGGAGGTAGAGAGAAAAGAGGGAATTATAGACCAGTTAGCTTGATGTCAGTAGTGGGAAAGATGCTGGAGTCAATTATAAATGATGAGATTATGACTCATTGGGTAGTAGTAATAGGATAGGTCAGAGTCAGCATCGATTTACCAAGGGGAAATCATGCTTGACTAATCTTCTGGAATTGTTTGAGGATGTAACTATGAAGATAGACAAGGGAGAGCCACTGGATGTAGCCAGTGGATAACTGGACTTTCAGAAAGCCTTTGATAAAGTCCCACATAGGAGATTAGTGACCAAAATTAGGGCACATGGTATTGGGGGCAAAATACTGAAGGATTGACAATTGGCTGACTGACAGGAAGCAAAGTGCAGTGATAAACGGGTCTCTTTCGGAATGGCAGGTGGTGACCAATGGGGTACCATAAGGTTCGGTGCTGGGACCGCAGCTGTTTACAATGTACATCAATGATATAGATGAAGATATTAAAGATAATATTAGCAAATTTGCTGATGACACAAAGCTGGGTGGCGGGGTGAAATGTGAGGAGGATGTTATGAGAATACAGGATGACTTGGGCAGGCCAGGTGAGTGGACGGATGCATGGCAGATGTAGTTTAATGTGGATAAATGTGTGGTTATCCACTTTGATGGCAAGAACAGGAAGGCAGATTACTCTCTAAATGGAGTTAAGATAGGTAAAGGGAAAGTACAATGAGGTGTTATTGTACATCAGTCAATGAAAGCTAGCATGCAGGTACAGCAGGCAGTGAAGAAAGCTAATAGCACGCTGGCCTTGATAACAAGAGGAATTGAGTATAGGAGCAAAGAGGTCCTTCTGCAACTGTACAGGGCCCTGGTTAGACCGCACCTGGAATATTGTGTGCAGGTTTGAGGAAGGACATTCTGGTTATTGAGTGAGTGCAGCATAGGTTCACAAGGTCAATTCCTGGAATGGCAGGACTATCATATGTTGAAAGATTGGAGCGACTGGGCTTGTATACACTTGAGTTTAGAAGGATGAGAGGGGATCTGATTGAGATGTATAAGATTATTAATGGATTGGACACTCTGGAGGCAGGAAGCATGTTTCCACTGATGGGTGAGTCCAGAACCAGAGGACACAGTTTAAAAATAAGAGGTAGGCCATGTAGAATAGAGTTGAGGAGAAACTTGTTCACCCAGAGAGTGGTGGATATATGGAATGCTCTGCCCCAGAAGGCAGTAGAGGTCAAGTGTCTGGATACTTTCAAAAAGAGATGGATAGAACTCTTAAAAATAGTGGAATCAAGGGTTATGGGATAAGGCAGGAACAGGATTGTGGATGATCAGCCATGATCATAATGAATGGTGGTGTTGGCTCGAAGGGCCAAATGGCCTACTCCTACACCTATTGTCTATTGTCTATTGTTTGCTGCAGACCAAATGGTTTAGATACATACACAGTACTGTTAGGAATTTTCAGGAATTTGGCCCATTGGCAGTGAAGGAACAGCAATATATTCCAAGTCAGGAGCTTGGTGGGAAACTTGAAGGTGGTGGTGTTCCCATGTTCAAATGTTTCTGTAACTGGAAGACAACATTGGTGAGTCTACTCCATCCAGACCAAGTTGAAAAGGTTCTGTAGGTGTGTGACATTCATAGTGAAGATTGTACCCATGGAACTCAAATTGGCTATATCCTGCTGTTGACTGGGGATCAGACTACCTTCCAGAAGAGATGAAATTAAGTTCTTTATGATGAAGTCCAGATTATGAAGAATATTTTAATTGAGTGTGATCATTACAATCTTAGTGGAGAGCTGATCCAATTTATAAGTTCTGTCTCTAAATCGCTACTCTTTTCATGTATTTTGTATAAAGGTTGACTCATTAGTTTTGGTCAAAAAATCCTTGATTTTCATATACCTCAATTCTTAATTAACTAAAACAACATTTACAAATGCCAATACAGTTAAAGGTCCCAGTATGGAATTTTGTTTTCATTGCAATTGCCATTCAAGGTGTAATATAACTCATAAAAAGTTTGGACTGTAATTTGCATATTCATTTATGTTTAACTTATTGATTCTGAATGTAAGAGCAAATGTTGATATTATTTAACATTTTTGATATTGACCCTGTATTGTAAAAGCTCTTCTTTTAAACTTCAGAATCTTGCAGATTTATTCTTTCAGTAAATTATCAGGATTTTAAATTTTACCTACCATGTTATACTTACAGAAAAGATGAATTTTAGAGATCCAGTTTTAGATGAAAGGATAGAGAGTTAATGTTTCTATAGGGTACAATTTCAAGGGATTTAATTTCAAGCGAAAGTTACAGGGGGAAGCCATCACAAGATGAATGGAAACACTCTGCTAGAATTTTCATCATTTGTGTATTTATCGATGAACAGTTTTAAACCATGAAACTTATCTTTGTTTCAAAAAATATGTCAGGACCCAATAGTACTTTGTGTACCAGATAGCTAACCCATTACCATGAAGATATTTTTAGCCTCATCAACATTGAATTACAAATAGAGTTCCCATGGCATCTGGTTTCAGAATGATCCAATGTTACTGTGTTCAACACAATGGTCTGTTACTCTCACCAAGACGTCATAGAAGCATCAAACTCAAGTCCATTTCTACATACGCTTTCAGCAAACTGTGGTGTTGCACCAGGGAGCCCTTCAAGCTCTTCCTTGAATCCCATTGACTCTGACCTTCGCTATCAGTCTCCCATGCGGAACCTTCTCAAAAACCTTGCTGAAGTCTAAGTCAAAGATGCTGAAAACAAGCATCCCTATCTGTTCCGAGAGTTGAACACAGCTTCTGTTTGTTTATTGTTTGCTTTTGCTGTTACCTCATAAAAGTGAACATTTGGAATACTTGGAAGGCTTTCCAATATATGATAGTCATATATTGAACAGTGAGAAGATGTTGGACTACATTGGGCATTGGGGAAAGGAGACCACTCCCTTAGGGTTCTAAGATGGGATAATACTAAGGATGGGTAAGCTAAGTAGTCTGTTTCTTAAATAGTAATAGACTTATGAGTGTGAACTTGTATGTGCAATGACATATCAGCAGGGTGAGCCTTTATTTTTGTGTTCCCCTTACAATATATGCCCAGTGAAGGGCAGATCCTGGCTGGCAATGCTTGACCAAGTGCACTGCTGGGCTTTAAAGATGGTACGAGCACCAGCGATCCCAGGAGGTCCTGGCAGTGGTGAGTTCTTCTGCCTGTGGCAAGAGGGAGGGTACAATGATTGGGATGCTATAGATTGCAGTGTATTGGTCCTGAGGAATCTCACTAGGTTTTGTGCAGAGAAACCTTCCATGAAATTAAGCAATATTGACACTTTGTGATTTCTGGTAAGATTCAGCCCATTGTTGTTGTGTGCGGCAACAATTATTGATGTTCTCTGTACTTCCTCACATCTTAGCCTCACAGGTAATGTTAACGCTAATTCTCAGTTTAAAATGTGCCTTTTTTAAATACTTCAAGCTACTGATAGGAGATGTTGCATATGTTTATTTTGTTTACCACCGCTCACCATGTTGTATGATGTCATTGTAATAATGCACACTATAAGGTAGATTTGCTGCTACCACTCTCTTTCTGGTAGGGACCTACAGGGCTGGTTTGGTCTGGTGTGGTAGAGTCATAGAGATGTAGAGTGTGGAAGCATACCTTTTGGTCCAACTTGACTATGGCGACCAAATATCCAATGTAAGTCTAATCCCATTTGCCAGCATTTGGCCCATATCCTTCTAATCCTTCCTATTCATATACATTCCTGATGAAGAGCTTATGCCCGAAATATCGATTCCCCTGCTCCTCGGATGCTGCCTGACCTGCTGTGCTTTTCCAGCTTCACACTCTTGACTCTGATCTCATCTGCATCTGCAGTCCTCACTTTTTACTGTTCACATACTTATCCAGATGCCTTTTAAACACTGCAATTGTACCAGCCTCCACCACTTCCTCTGACAACTCATTCTGTACATGCATCACCCTCTGCATGAAAAGGTTGCCCCTTAGGTCCCTTTCCCCTCTCACCTTAAACCTATATCATCTAGTGCTGGACTCCCCACCCCAGGGAAAAGACCTTGTTTATTTATCCTATCCATGCCACTCATGATTTTATCAACCTCTATAAGGTCACCCCTCAGCCTCTGATGCTGCAGGGAAAGTAGCCCCGGCCTGTTCAGCCTCTCCCTTTTGGTCAACCACTCCTATCCTGGCAACATCCTTGTAAATCTTTTCTGAACCCTTTCAAGTTTCACAACATCCTTCTGAAAATGAGGGAGACCAGAATTTAATGCAATATTCCAAAACTGGACTTACCAATGTCTTGTACAGCTGCAATATGACTGGGAAACCACTTGATAGGTTAATAAGAAGAGACTCTCATCATAAATAAGATGTACTTCATTACAGGATAGCAACTTAACTTATATTAACATGATAGATATTTTCAGAGACTAGAGGAAGACCCAAATGATTGGTCTAACTCCTTCAAAATCCTCAGATATTATCCACTCAAACCCATGTATCATCATCGTAGTTGGCAATATTTAGGGTAGTCATCCTTCCTGATTCTTGCACCCAGTGTACAAAAAACATTTACTACAGTGAAGGATGCATATCCAATCATTCAGCCTGTACTTCTGTAGCTTTGGTTTTATCTTCAAACCTTGCGTGCTGCTGCATATTTATTGAAAAGCAGAAATCATTACTTTAAGTTGGTAAATGTTGTTCACCATTTTCCAATAATGATCATAGCTCCCATGATAACATGACCTCTGCATTTCTTAGGTTGATATCCTTTCGTTCCTGTCAACATGAAGAGGAATGGTTAAGTGACTGTGGTCAGCAACAGGGGCATGAATATTAACAATCTAAGCTAGTTAGTGCAGATGCAGAGGTCTGATCTCATGGTTTTTTTAATGGTTCTACTGATTTATTCTATCCTCTTTAGATTATTTTCTGATTTTGAATTTTATGGAGAGAGGGTTTTATGTGACATTGAATTGTACCACACCAGAAGCAACGTGATCACTGGGACATTGTGGTGAGAAGCCAAACATTTTTGATTGCCAGTTCTCACATTAGTATTGATGATTGGCAGCTTACACCTTAGAAGGATCAGATATCTCTTGTGACTGATATCCATTTGAAATGGGCTTGCAGGCCTGAAAGTGAAATGCGTAATTTTTTTAATTTAAAATTATGCACTGTTTTGAACATGCATTGATTAGTATCTTTAGTATTGAAGTTTACCTTTGGACCTAAGATGTAAGGGAAATCTCATAACTTAAAGGGGTGAATCAGAACCAGGATAAATACCTTTACAAACCCTAGCTTGTGAGAGGATGCCTTGGAGTTCATTGGGACAGGGAACAGAAGTTTTAGAGATAGATTGACTGCTGCAGAGTGCCTGCTTTTTGCTCTTTCCCCATTTTCCTTTCTAAAGAAATCCCATATGCATTTAACATGGCAATCTGACAAGAAAGTTGCTGCTTAGCCTCTGCTGCATAAATTTTCTATTACTTGGTACCATTGTCTCTCACATTTTTCTAATGTTAATTCCATGGTTTGAACATTGTTACACAAATAGAACAACATCATTTGCTCCATTAATATCAGCACTCAAAATCAGCTTTCCAGTTGGAATAAAGTGAATGCGAGCTGCCTGCTCATGATCAATTATTTAAGACTGGAGCACTTCTATAGGTGAGACTGCTGACTGGTCACAAGTTTGGATCTTAGTCATAGAGTTGTATGGCATGGAGAGAGACCCTTCAGTCCAACTCATCCATGCAGACCAGATTTTCTAAATTAATCTACTCCCATTTGACAGCATTTGGCCTATATCCCTCTAATCTTTCCTATTCATAGACCTATCCAGATGCCTTTTAAATATTGTCATTACACCAGCCTCCACCACTTCCTCTGGCAGCTTGGTCAATACATGCACCACCCTCTGCATGAAAAGGTTGTCCCTTAGGACCCTTTTACATCTTTCCCCTCTCACCTTAAACCTCCGCCCTCTAGTTTTGAACTTCCTTACTCTGGGAAGAAGATCTTGACTAATCATTGTATCCCTGCCCCACATGATTTTATAAACCTCCATAAGGTCGCCCCTCAGCCTCCAGTGCTCCAGCAAAAGTAATAATCCAAGCCTATTCAACCTCTCCCAATAGCTCAAACCTTCTGACCATTACAACATCTTTGTAAATCTTTTCTACAAAGTTTCAATTCTGCTGAAGAGGACGGGGATACTCACTTTAACAACCCAACCTTTTTGTAAATAATTGTCTGTGCATGCAGGACATTGGCTATCTGCTTAAGAGTTGTCATACCTTGCTGGCAAGTATAGATATGTTCACTTCCAGCTCCATGACATGCTGTTATCTGACTGAGCAATTTTGTTATGTACTGTGATGTACTATGTGGTCAGCTCTTTAGAAGCAATATTTATTGCTGCTGCCCAGGTGATTGTGACACCGATTCTTCTTGGATCAAAGCCCAGCCTGGTGTCTGAGCACCAATAACATTGAGAAGCTGGGGGAATACATTGATGTGAACTTCACTGTCGCTGATATCATGGATCTCCTCCTGTGCACTGTTCACCCTCATCTGTGGAAGTACTGAGGTACAGCCTCATCAAAGTGACAATGGAACAATGGACATGGTATGCTTTGACCTTGTTCATGATTGCAGCTGTCATCTCTGTCACAATTCCTACAATGATCTTGGCTACTGTGCCAAAAACCAAGGTCAGCTCTTCCTTGCTGAAGTGTCAATGTAGAGCTCCTGAACAGGGTAAATCTGAGCTATGCCTCTCTTTGGGGGTCCTGCAGAGCCAGAGCTGCTCCTTAAGCTCCCATACCTGTTATTGCTGATACTGTTTCTCCCGCTTTCCTTCCTGCAGTTAAAATGGGATGACCAGTATTCCTCCCAGTCTTCAGTGAAGCAAATAGCCTTCTGTGCCAATGCTCCAAATGGCAGTATATAACATGAAACATTAAAGTACTACATCTGTTAGAAAACGCTCTCAGTAAATCTTCTTCAATTGGATGAATGTTTCTTTTCAATTGTTTTTGTGAGTGAGTATCGCTGGCAATTAAGATCAGTTTTAGTTTCTAATCCCTAATTGCACTTGAGGGATTGATGGTGAACTACCTTCTAAGCCACTGCAGTTCATGTGGTGTGGTAGATATTCAATGTTGTTGATAAGTGAATTCCAGGATTTTGACAGAATGATAATGGATAACAATATATGTCCGAATCAGATGACATGTGGAAATGAGTGGCCCTTCAAATGCTATCAGAAGTGATGATTTCTAACCTCTACTCCTGGGCAAATCATTTGCTGAATGTTCATAATTAAAGTAATACTGATATCATGGGAAACTGATTTGCATGTATATGGAGACTCCCACCACTTTCAGTCATAGAGCTGGTGTCTAGGTTTTGCTGCAAATAGCAGTTTTTAGATCAGCAGCAGGAACAGGGAGGGAAGTTTTGTGCTTTTATTTTTGGAGTGTTCCTGCTTCTTTCTGGCACAAGCAGGGTCAAGCTGGTCCCACAGCACTTCCAAAGACATCACACAATTTGGATTTCTCGTGATTGATTAGAGCCTTTCATGGTGTACAGATAAATTATGGAGAGGGGAGTGCATAAGAACTGCTGCCTATGTGATTTGCAGATATTATTGTTTTAATTTCATTGTCACAATATAATGACAGTGAAGAAGATGGAAATAACATTCATTTAGTTCTATAATAAATGTCTTTCTCATTTCTTTCAGGAAAGTCTTCTTTGACTGCCACACTTTCCATCATCCCTTCCACTTTAATTTGCTTATACAAACTATCTTACTGACAAATGTGCATTTTGTCGAACGTATTTTGGCAAGTTAATGATATATTTCTTTGAGTACAGTAAACTATTGATGTATGTGTTTTAGAAGAATTATATCAAAATTTAAATACCAATTCTTATATGATTTATTAACTTAACCCTTAACAGTTAAAAATTATCACCAAGGGCTTCTGATTTCATTAATGAAAGTTAATATTTATCTAAGTCACAGAATCGCTACAGTATGGAAACAGGTCATTCAGCCTAGACCAACCCTCTGAAAAGCATCCCACCCAGACCCATGCCCTACCTTTTCCCATTGCTAATCCATCTAGCCTGCACATCGTTGTACTATGGGAGGAAACTGAAGCACCCAGAGGTGATCCACACAGACACAGCGAGAATGTTCAAATTCCACACAGATAGTCACCTGAGGGGGAATTGAACCCAGGTCCCTGGTGCTGTGAGATATAAGTGTTTACTACTGAGCCACCATGCCACCCTAAGTCATTGAGCTGTGGAGAGCAGTTTTCTAGGAAGCATGTCTTCCCTCAGCGATTGCTTAACAGATGATTGGCAACTTCTTCCCTGCCGTTACCTTCGCTTCATTCACTCCCCTTCAGCTGCTGTTCCCAAATGTCAGTCTTCACCATCTTGCTGTGATGATGGGCAAGAGGAGAGGTTATATCAACACCATCAGCTCCAGCAACAAGATAGAAAACACCCAGCTGTCTCTCCCCCAAAGAGGGATGGACACAGAGATCTTGTTGGGAAAGAGGTGAATCTCCCAACACAGTTTCCAGAGGTCAACTTTCCCTTGACCTGTCGGAGCACCAGTAGCTCAGGAAGCTCACACTTCCATGACAGGTTGTTGTTTACATCTGCAGCCTTGGAATGGGGCTTCTTTCTCAGTGACACTCATGAACATGGATGGAGGATAGCAGAAGGGTGCTTCGCATTGGAGGGCTAATTTCTCTCCTTAAATCCCTAGCTATTGCCAGGTTGTGTGGTCATTTCTCATGCAAACAGAGAATACAAAGGTGTGAGCCTTCATAATGACTTGTGTGAAGAGGAAAAAAAAGACCCTGCTTGTGAAGTGTTGTCAAGGATAAGCTCAAGAGAGCATTGGGCAACAGTAAGTGTGACTGTCAGATGTTCAGACAGGAATGCACAGAGAGGAATGAAGGGAGGTATAAAGTATGTTTGTGCTTTGCTGGAGAATGATGGACAAATTAGCCTTGGACGTGTATATGTTAGGCCACTCACCTGTCAGGTTCGTATTGGGTTCTAAATCCACTTGGGTCATAGTCTCTAGGTTGGAGGGACCACATTCCTGCTACTGACTTCTTCAATCACTTACATCCAAACCTGTTTAGTACAGACTTCTTCAATCACTTACATCCATACTTGTTTGGTACAGGAGACTGCTCTTCTTTCCATCTTTGGCAGAGTTCAGAGTTCACTGAGGCCATACAGAATTCAGAGCAGGATGTTCAGGAAAGAGTGAGAGACCTGGAAAGCAGCCACCTTGGACCTCCTCTCTTTTACTGCGGGTGCTGTTGATGTGTCCCTCAAACTAATTTTGTTGTTCCTTTAGTTAGCAGCCTTTCCCTGACGTAATAAGTCTCCCACTATTTGGTTAGGAAGTAGGTCCACAAAATTCCTCTGTTCCCTCTGTAAGTGATGTATCAGTTATTGTTTCAAGAGATTTGATTGTTGCTGACTAGTCCATCTCTCATTGCCTCTAAGAAGGTAATAATGAGCTATTTCCTTGAGCTACCATATGATGTAGGTATGTCCACAGTGCTGTTCGGCGTAGTATTGATGGAATGGTGATATCATTCTAAGTCAGAATGGTGTGTGGCTTGGAGGGGAATGTGCAGGTGGTGCCATTTCTGTACATCTGTTAAATTTCTCCTAGGTGGTCATGATGGATTTGGAAATAATACTGTGGAAGTCTTGGTTCATTGCTGCAGTGCATCTGATCAATGGTACACACTGCTACCATTGGGAGCCAGTTGAGGAGATAATGAATGTTGAATGTGGTGTATGAGGTGCAAATCAAATGTGCTGCTTTATCCTGGATCATAGCAAGTATGTTGAGTGTTGTTGAGGCTGCACACATCCTGGAAAATGATGAGTATTCCATCAAACTCCTGACTTGTGCTTTTGAGATTGTTGGATAGCTTTGGCAAGTCACAAAATGAGTTAATGTCCACAGAGCTCCCAACCTCTTACCTACCAACCTGTTTAGCCCATGATACTTGCATAATTAGACCAATTTCCAGTCAACGGAAATGCTTAGGATCTTGATAGTAGAGGATTCAGTGTTGGAGAGGCCATTGAATATCAATGGGAGATGTTCAGATTGTTTTTTGTTGGAGATTGTCAATGCTTGGCACCCATGTGTAAATGTTACATCTTACTTGTTAGCCCAAGGCCGGACAATGAACCACTTCAGTGTCTGATGAGTCAAGGAAGATTCTGGACAATGCACAACTACTTGTGAACATCCCCACATCTGATATTATGTTGGAGGGATAGCCATTAGTAAAGTAGCTGGAAATGGTTTGACCGAGGACACTATCCTGAGGAACTCATGTAGAAATGTCCTAGATCAGAGCTGATTGATCTCTAACAACCACAACCATCTTCTTTGGGCTAGGCATTGGCTCCAGCTGTGAAGAATTCTCCCCTTGATTCTCATTGACTTCACTTTTACGAGGCATCCTTGCTGCAACAGTCAGTTACCTTTATCACCTCTTGTGTTCAGCTCTTTTATCTGCATTTAGCAAAAGGTTGTATTGAGGTCATGAGGAGAATAAGACTTGCAGAACACAGATTGAGCTTCAACAGGTTGCTGCTAAATAATTGTCATTGGAAAACACTGTTGACGATCCTATCCATAACATTGCTGATAATCGCAAGTAATTGACCACATTTGATTTGTCCTGTTTTTTGGAGTCATAATTTACTTGGACAATTTGCCACCTTGCAGTGTAAATGCCACTGTTCTAGCAGTACTGGATGGAATGGGTGGTGTCATTACTTAGAACTACTTGAATAAAATCAGAATTTTGTGTTACTATTATATCTGGGCACCTCACAGTTCAAGCCAAGCGAACTGTTAGAAATGAAGCAATCAATACAATCCTTGAGCAGCTAACATTCTTCAGATTATGCTTCTCACAGGAAACTTGCAAAGAAAAAAACATCACTGTACAATCCCATGAATTTGATAAGATTTTGGAATTTGCATTTATAAAATATATTAGCCAGAAGTACTGTGCCATCATCTTGTAGAAAAATTTTCATGTTTAAAAACTGCTATTGTCATTCATTAGTGTGGTGATGCTGCCCTTTTAACAAGGTATTTCTGTCTGTGGTTCTTTGTCAAAAGGGGTTGTAAGGTCAGTGGTGACGAAATGGCTAACAGACACTGCCAAAGTCAACAATCAGAGGTGGCCTTCGGGTTTTTTTAAAACAGTTGTATAATGAAAGGGGAGTGGCTAGTTCTCCCAGTTCAGCTTTTTTCTAGTTTGGTTTAGTTTTTAGCAGGTAGTCAGAAGCTACAGGTAGCAGAGAAGCAGCTACAGCGAAAAGAGGTTCAGTGCTTCAACAGCAGTCTTGCCTGAACTTTCTCTCTGAAATCTCTCCTGCCTGTAAGACCCTACGTTTGAATTTACCATTTGCCAAGGGGTGTATTTAGCGGGTGTTGCAGGGATTGGAACAGTTCCTTTGTTAAGTTGCGATAGAGTCGGTCAGGTTTTCAAATAGGTTATTCTAAATTTGGTTCTCTTTTGATTTTGTTTCATCCGTAGTGTGTGAATGAATCCTGTATTGCTTAAAGCCGAGTGGTTTGACCAGCTGCATCACTCCTGGAATATCCACTTTAGATTTGCCTTTAAAAAAATAAAAGTTAGGGTCTGGGCTACCTTCTTAAAATATCTTGAGGGGTCTGGTCTGGTCCAAAACAGACAGGGGGCTCTAGGTGGGATTAATTCTATATTTCCAATTTGGGATTAGGATTGTTGGACTCAAAGGCAGTGAGTGGTAGGTGCTAGTCTCTTTTGTTCTGGGTGTTGAATTCAGTTGGTTTAAACAATGCTCTGTGTAATAAAGGCTCTTTCAGTCACTACTAGTTTTCCGGGGGTGGAAGAATTGACTTTGGGGGCTTTACAAAAGATGAACAAGACAAGATGCTGGAATTAGCAGACAAGCTGGAGTTGGAGCCTGTCAGGAAAGGAGAGATAATTACAGCAATAGCTCAGCATTTAAATTTGCTGGAAACACCATCAGATTCTTTGGAAATGGCTATAATTCAATTGAAAATGAAGCAGCATGAGGCAAAGGAAAATGAAAAGAGAAAAATAAATTAAACAGTTTGAATTCTGATTAAAAGCAGAGCAAAAAGTAAAAAGACAGAATCGCTTTAGCAGAACAAAATGTAGAGAGAAGAAAGGGAGAAAGAGAGAGAGTTTAAACTTCATGAATTGGCACTTAGACAGGAAAGTTGGCTTAAAAGGATGGAAGTGAAGGCAGTTGGTAAGCTTAGTGAGGATGGACAAACCATGGTAGCCAAAGGCCTGGTGAGGATCTGTTTAAATATATCCAACCATTGCCTAAATTTGATGAGAAGGATGTAAAAGGCTTTTTCATCTCATTTCAGAGGGTGGCTAAAGAAATGAAGCGACCAGTGACCATGTGGGTTTTGTTGATCCAAACAAAGCTGGTAGGTAGAGCTAGTGAGGTATTTGCATCACTATCAGAGGAGGTAGCTGGGGCATACAAGGAGGTGAAGAAAGCCATTTTAAGTGCATATGAGCTTGTGCCAGAAGCCTCTAGACAGTGCTTCAGGAAATGAAGGAAGGACCCTGGTCAAACAGATATTGAGTTTGAAAGGAACAAACAAAATCATTTTGGTCAGTGGATAAGGGCATTAAAAATAAAGCAAACGTATGATGCTTTTTGAGAGATGATTATTTTGGAGGAGTTCAAAAATTCACTTCCTGAGGTAGTGAGAACTCATGTGGAAGAGTAAAGAGTTAAGATGGTAAGATTAGCAGCATTAGAGTATGATTTGGTCCAAAAATCAAAGTTTGGCTTCCAACATCAATTTCAATCCGTGGGGAATAGAAATTGAGGAAAAGAGAAATCCTCACGTGGAAAGGGAAAGATAGATCTCAGTGAAGATCATAAGGATAACTTATCACGGTAAAAAGGAAACCAATGAAAGAGAAAAAGAAGTTAAAAAGCTCCAGTATTTTCACTACAATAAAGTGGGTCACGTGAGATCACAGTGTTGGTGGGTTAGGAAAAGCACTGGGAAGATGAATGAAGGAAAACAGGATTAAACCAGTGAATTTTGTTGGAGTGATAAAGGAAAGCACAGTGGAGGCTGAAAAGCTGCACCAGAATGTACAACCTGGTCAGGAGTTGGTTAAGGAGGAAGTGCCAGATCTTCTCAAATCATTTACATGTGAAGGTAGGCCAGGAGCAACAGATAAAGAGGTTACAGTAGCAATAGATATGGCATCATGTCAATCTTTGATGTTGAGAGATGAGGAGATATGTAACTCAGATGGACTATTGCCAGAAGAAGTGTTAGTATTGAGACAACAAGTGCTCAATTCTGCAGAGAGAGGTTAGAGTGTCCTGTGAAAAGTGAAAAAGTGGTGGTAGGAGTACTGGAAGAACTCTCAGCTCCAGGAATACAATTTGTCCTTGGTTACGATATAGCTGGGTCACAGTAGCAGTGCTGCCTAAGGTGGTTGAAAAGCCAATGGAAAACCAAGCAAATGTGGTATTACAGAAAGCATAGCTGAAGATTTTTCCTGACTGTGTGGTAATGAGGTCACAAAGTCATCAGTTGAAACAGAACAGATAAGAAAGTTGAGGCAGACTTATCAGAGACCATATTTGATCAAATGATCAAGATAAAGGACAATGTGGATATCTTTAGCTCAGAGAAGATAACTGAGTTACAACAGAGAAATGAAAAATTGAAGCAAGTGTATCAAAAAACATATGTGGAAGAGGAATTTGAGTATATTCCTGCTTGCTACTATCTTAAAAATTATGTCTTAATGAGGAAACGGAGACCATCACATATTCTGGCAGATGAGAAATGGGAAGTATTGTTGTATTGCTAGTGGATTATAGAAAGCTTATGAACTCCCAGTAGGAGGTCATTTAGGGGTAAGAAAAGCTCAAGCCAAAATACGATTTTACTGGCCTGGAATGCACAAGGGTGTAGTTAAATTTTGCCAGACATGTCATACACGCCAGGTAATTGGAAAACCGAATGGAGTAATAAAACCCGCACTTTTAATACTCATTCCTGCATTTGAGGAATGTTTTTACAAGAATCTTAATTGATTGCATAGGACCCCTACATAAAACAAAATGTGGGAATTAATATTTGTTAACAATAATGGATGTGTCCAGTAGATTTCCAGAGGCCATTCTATTACACCATATCACAGCTAAAAGGATTGTAGAAGAATTACTCAAATTTTTCACTAGATACGGACTACCCACAGAGACACAATCAGATCAAAAGTCAAACTCTACATCAAAATTATTCAAGGAAGTTACGGATAGCTTAGGAATAAAGTAATTCAAATCCATTGTGTACCATCCAGAATCGCAGGGCGTGCTACAAAGGTGGCATCAGCCATTAAAGACCATGTTAAGGGCTTATAGAATATAGAAAACAGTACAGCACAGTACAGGCCTTTGGCCCTCGATGATGTGCCAACCTTTTATCCTACTCTAAGATCAGACTAACCTACATACTCTTCATTGTCCTAACTTCCATGTGCCTATCCAAGAGTTGCTTAAATGCCCTAATGTATCTGACTCTACCAGCACTGCTGCAGTGCATTCTATGCACCCACCACTCTAAATAAAGAACCTACCTCTGACATTTCCTCTAAACCTTCCTCCAATTACTTTAAAATTATGCCCCTTCATGCTCGACATTTCTGCCATAGTTAAAAAGTCTCTGGCTAGCCACTCTATCTGTGCCTCTCAACATCTTGTATACCTCAATCAAGTCACCTCTCATCCTTCTTTGCTCCAATGAGAAAAGTCCTAGCTCCTGGTAAATTTCCTCTGCACCCTCTCTAAAGCTTCCATGTCTTTCTTATAATGAGGCAACCAGACTGAACACAATATTCCAAGTGTGATCTAACCAGGACTCTATAGAGCTGCAGCATAACCTCGTGGCTCTTAAAGTTAATCCTCCTACTCATGAAAACCAACACACCATACACCTTCTTAACAACCCTATCAACCTGAGTGGCAACTTTGAGAGATCTATGGACATGGATTCCAAGATCCTTCTGTTCCTCCACACTTTAATCCTGTATTCTGTATTTAAATTCGACCTTCCAAAGTGAAGGGTTTCACACCTTTCCAGGTTGATTGGGATTAGGAATTCCATTTGTACTTTTTGTCATCAGAGATGCAACAAAAGAATCGACCAAATTCAGTCCATTTTAATTAGTTTTTTAGGCGTGAAGTGAAAGGCCCATGAAAATTGATTAAGGAGAAATCTGGTGAGTCAGAATTCGGAACCACATATTTGGACTATGTGTCAAATTTCAGGAAATGATTAAATAAAGAGGGGGAGTTGGCTAGACAGCATTTAAAAATATCACCGCATATGATGAAACAGGAAGCAGACAAGAAATGAAAAACTCACTATTTTGCTAACGGAGATAATGTGATAATGTTACTTCCAGAGAAAAGTGAACTTTTAAAAGCAAGGTTTAGTGGACCTTATCAAATTGAAAGGAGACTGAGGGAGCTGAACTATTTGATAAGGACTCCAGACAGAAAGAAATCTCAATTAGTGTGTCATACGAATATGCTCAAAAGGGATTTTGATGGAAAAATGAGAATGTGTTCCTAGTTGCAATACAAAAAAAACCCAAATTCAGAGGATTCTGATTTAGACATTCCTCAAATTAAATTGGACAATGAAGAAATTGTCAAAAGTTGGAATAAAGTATTGAGGTGCCTTTCAGAGAAAAATTGAAATGACCTGAAGGAGTTATTGCTAGTTGGAAAGATGGAAAGGAGATCTATGGAAATAAAGCTGGGAAGTACTAATCTAATTCTGCAAAATGTAGATATCGGAAATGTTTTTCCAATTAAGCAACATCCTTATAGACTTAACCCTCTAAAGTTGACGCAGGTTCAAAAAGAGGTTGAATGCATACTCCAAGATGACATAATCGAAGTGAGTTGAAATGACTGGATCTCACTCATAGCAATAGTGCCAAAACCAAATGGTACTTAACGGTTATGTGTGGACTATCGCAAAGTCAATGCAGTTACAAAGTCTGATTCGCATCTGATTCCATGTTTGAAAGACTGTATTGAAAAGGTGTGACAAGCAACGTATGTTTCTAAGTTGGACTTACTCAGAGGATACTGGCAAGTCCCTTTATCTGAAAGAGCTGGGACAATTTCAGCTTTCATAACATCAGATAGACTGTATCAATTTAAAGTCATACCCTTTGGCATGAAAAATATACCAGCCACATTTCAAAGATGAATCAATAAAGTCATTTCTGGATTACCCATTTGTGCGGTTTACATCAATGACCTGGTGATTTTTAGTCACACATGGAAGGAATATTTGCAACATTTATCCGAATAATTTGATCAACTTTAGAAGGCAGGCTTAGTGATAAAGCTGGCTAAGAGTGGGCGGCATGGTGGCACAGTGGTTAGCACTGTTGCCTCACGGTGCCAGAGACCCAGGTTCAAATCCCGCCTCAGGCAAATGCCTGTGTGGAGTTTGCACACTCTCCCCGTGTCTGCGTGGGTTTCCTCCGGGTGCTCCGGTTTCCTCCCACAGTCCAAAACTGTGCAGGTTAGGTGAATTGGCCATGCTAAAATTGCCCGTAGTGTTAGGTGAAGGGGTAAATGTAGGGGAATGGGTCAGGGTGGGTTGCTCTTTGGAGGGTCGGTGTGGACTTGTTGGGCCGAAGGGCCTGTTTCCACACTGTAAGTAATCTAATCTAAAAGAGTGAACTTGTCAAAGCCCAAGTCACCTTCCTGGGCCATGTTGTTGGACACGGACAGATGGCCCCATGGAATGTAAAACAATGGTAGTTGGGGAGTTTCCCATACCATCAACGAACACAGCAGTACTACAATTCCTGGGATTGAGTGGATTTTATCAGAAATTTGTACCGAATTTTAACAGTGTGCCTGTTCCATTCACTGAATTGTTAAAGAAAGGCAAGAAGTTTCAGGGGACATCAGACTGTCAGAAGGCATTTGACAGCCTGAAAGCTGTGTTAACCACTGCCACACCGAATTACACAAAGCCATTCAAGATGGCTATTGGTGCGAGTAATGTGGGTATTGGTGCTGTTCTCATACAGGAAGATGACGACTAGATAGAAAGACCGAGTGGATATTTCTCCAGGAAATTGAAAATTCATCAACAGAAGTATTCAACAATTGAGAAGGAGACTTTGAGCTTGGTATTGGCGTTACAACTCTTCAACATGTATCTGAGACAATCATAATACTAATCATAACTCATTAAAGTTTTGGGCGAAATTTAAGGACAAACATTCTAGACTGTTTAGATGGAGCTTATTATTGCAGCCATTCAGTTTGAAAATTGTGCATGTAGCAGGGCAAGGAAATATGTTTGCTGATGCATTGTTGAGACTTGGTGAGAAACAGAGGTGTTCAGTGGCAGGAGTATCAGACAGAAATGGAATGTAGTAGTTCATGTTTGCATGGTTATAGTCAATGTAATCAATGCGATGTATATTTATTGTAGTGTACGAACAGTGTAAGGCTAAGGGGTTTTAAAATGAAGCATCTTTGTATATAGGGGGAGGTGTGTTACTGCTCTTTTAACAAGATTATTCTGTCCTTGTGTTTTTTTAAAGAAGGGTTATAAAGTCAATGGTGCCGAATTGGCTAACAGACACTGCCTAAGTCAACAATCAGATGTGGCCTTTAGGTTTTTTTAGAGACAGTTATACAATGAAGGGGAAGTAACTAGTTCTCCCAGTTCAGGTTTTTTCTACTTTGGTTTAGCTTTTAGCAGGCAGTCAGAAGCTACTGGCAGCAGGGAAAAGATGTTCAGTGTTTCAACAGCGGTCTTGCCTGAACTTTCTCTCTGAAATCTCTTCTACCTGTAAGACTCTATGCTTGAATTTACCATTTACCAGGGATATGTTTAGGATATGTTGTGAGGATTGGAACAGCTCCTTCATAAAGTTGCAATAGAATGGGTCAGGTTTTCAAATAGTTAAAGTACTTTAAATTCTGTTTTCTTTTATTCATGTTTCAACCGTATTGTGTAAATAAATCCTGTATTGCTTAAAGCTGAGTGGTTTGACTAATTGCATCACTCCTGGAATATTCACTTTACATCTGCCTTTTAAAAGAAAAGTAAAAGTTAGGGTCTGGGCTACCTTCTTAAAATATTTTGAGGGGGTCTGGCCTGGTCCATAGCATTAGCATTGCTTTAACAATGAGAAATACCGTCTGCAACTGGAAATCAAAGTCCATGAGGAATTACTAAATTACCATTTAACCATTAACAGCTGTCATGGATTTTGCTTGATATAACATTTTGCAATGACTTGAGTCTGAATTTAATGGATGCAGCAGTATTCCTATCAACTAAGCTGCCTAGTGTCTGCTGTGCCAAAAGCTGTTTGCAACTCCAACACTGCCAATTCCTGACAGGACTGAAGGTTTTCAGGGAGTCTTTGAATGAAAAGAGCTTGCCTCTCAAAACTGCCGGACAATCAGTGAGTCAGCATATCTTGAGTCCCAGCAGCACAAAGAGAGCCATTGCTGAGACTGCAGAAATGCATCAATGACGAGAAACTGTCTCTGGAAGAGAAGTGAGTTTGGCAGGCTCACCGAGGCTGGTCAGGGGAATCCGAGCAAAGAAGGTTGGAGGCTTAGGTGGACATGGAGGATTCCTGCAGGGCCAACACCATACTTCCCCAACCCCTAATACCCAATCCACCATTAAGATGCCGGTAATAGGGGAATAATATCTTAAGTGGCCATTCATTTTCCACTTGAGTCCTAGTTGGCCTCGGGGTGAGAAGGCAGCATCCGAGGAGCAGGAGAATCGACGTTTCAGGCATAAGCACTTCTTCAGGGATGAGGCTGGTGTGCCAATCGGCATGAGATAAAAGGTGGGGGGGGATGAATGTAGATTTCTCCAGCTTCCTCATTCCCCTCACCCCACCTTATCTCAGTCCCAACCCCCGAATTCAGCACCGCCCTCTTGACCTGCAATCTTCTTCCCGACCTCTCCGCACCCACCCCCTCTCCGGCCTATCACCCTCACCCTCACCTCCTTCCACTTATCGTATTCCCAGCGGCCCTCCCCCCCTACCTTTTATCTCATACCGCTTAGCACACTAGCCTCATTCCTGAAGAAGGGCTTATGCCCGAAATGTCGAGTCTCCTGCTCCTCGGATGCCACCTGCTGCGCTTTTCCAGCACAACACTTTTCAACTCTGGTCTCCAGCATCTGCAGTCCTCACTTTCTCCTAGGGGTGAGAAGACCAATTCAAACGGTGGGAAGTGATGGCCTAGTGGTATTATCACTGTTTTTTTTAAATCCAGAGACCTATCTCATGTTCGGGGGACCCAGGTTTGAATCCTACCATGGCAGATGGTGGAATTTGAATGTGATAAAAATCTGAAATTAAGAGTCGAATGATAATCATGAATCCATTGCTGATTGTCAGGGAAAAACCCGTCTGGTTCACTAGTATCCTTTAGGGAAGGAAACTGCCATCGTTACCTGGTCTGGCCTACATGTGACTCCAGGCCCACAGCAATATGGTGGACTCTTAACTGCCCTCTGGGCAATTATGGATCGGCAAAAATCGCTGGCTGAGCCAGAGACACCCTCATCCTGTAAATGAATAAAAGGAAGTTAATTGGCGAGGATCTGGAAGGGAATAGTCTCTTATTCTCACACTTTCTTGCCTGATTCATGCTCATTCCCCAAAGCTCCAGGCTACTCTGAGGGGGGAAGCAAATTAAAGAGAGTCTACTCCTGAGATGCACCAGAGCAAAAAAAAATAAAGTTGTTTGGTTCAGGATCCTTTGAAAGGAAAAGCATTTAGTATAAATATTAACACAAGTTTGATGAGTCCATTTGTAAAGTACATGTTTGTTGCTTTGGAATTGGATCTGCCTCAGGTGGAGTTCACCTCTTGAATTGTTGAGTTGTACAATGAATGGTTCCTTATAGCAACTTGTTATACCCTTTGGCTGAATCTTGCTTGTAGTAATAACTGATCTTGCAATTTTTAATATAACAAATGTTTCTTTTTTAATCATAGGTCAATCTTATGCTTAATGGTAAACCAGTAATTTCTGCTTTTGCTGGGGACAAGGATGTGACTCGTGAAGCTGCCACTAATGGAGTCCTGCTCTATTTAGATAAAGAAGACAAAGCATACCTGAAACTGGAGAAAGGTAACCTGGTTGGCGGATGGCAATATTCAACATTTTCTGGTTTCTTGGTTTTCCCTCTGTAAATCCCAACAAAATATCTTTGAATCAACATGCATAATTTTCTTGATTATAAACTGATTGTCCTATGTGTTGGTTTTGAAGATCATTTAAAAAGTGTGGATCATTTGTCCCAAATATTAATCTGGACTATACTTGGTCGTATGATACAAATACTCTCAGTGGATGTGAATTGTCTGGTTTATTTGAACCGCTTTAAAGACTTCTGGAGGGAAAGAAAAGTTTACAACATCTTAGCTAATCTGCACAAATGAGAAAGGACATAAAGTGGAAAATCATAAATGAGAGGAAGACACCCTAACTGCAGTTGACGTTAAGATGGAACAGTTTGCCTGCAAAATTAGTGACAAAATGTCTGGACTGGATACATCTGTGTACATTCACAAATATGTTTTGCCTTTAAAAAGCCTGTCAATGAGGTTAGATGCATTTAATAATGGCTTAAATTAAAGTTGCATTATTAATACACCATTCAAAGGAGGAAAAAAAACCTGGTTTACCATAGTATAATGGTGGATTTGGGATATGTATGTAAGTTCATTACCATGCTTCATTTGCTTACATTGCCTTAAAATACATAGACTTATATGTACAATTCTGCTTTGTCATTATTTACCTTTAATATTTAAAACAAGGTGTTGCTTTAGGTTTGCAATGCACTTTACCTGAACACACTTTTCATTTTTAATGGAATAATTTTTCAATGAAATGAGCTTTCATGGGCTAATGGTGATGTTGTGCTGCCTTCAGGGTGCTGTATAATCAAAACTGATTTCATAACAATTTAGTTGGATGGCGACGTCATTCTGAAAACTAGCCCCAGCTGCTGGCATTGTTTCCGACACCTAACCCCATTTGTGGAACAGCGAACCACCAAACTAACACTTGGGAAAGTGTTCACTCTGTCTCAAACCTGTAATCATTTCACCTTTGCTTCAGTTCATAATCCATCTGCTATTAATAACTAGGCAATTGACCAAATTCTTATCAAAGCTACAAGAATGCTGTTAGATTCCATACATATTTTACTTGAAGTTTATTTTAATTTAATGTTATTATCTCTGTCTCACTGAGCTGAAATTTGTGGCATGGGTTTGGAATATAGACATTGACTATCTTAATAATGGAGTACCAACAGTTTCAAAGCTGACTTAGCCGGAGAGTTGAATTCAAAAATTTTGTTGAAACATCCACCTAACATTACTTCCAATCTGATCTGTTTCCAGCCAAATGAACATCAAGCAAAATATTGTAACTGAGATCAACATGTCTTACACAGTTTGCACCTCTAAATTTAACAGGAATGAGTTAATTGCTGTCTCACATCAAGTATAAGCCATACTTTACAATGTAACATTCCTGAACAATCAACCAAACTTTGATAAGAAAACTGCAACAATCAGTGTTGAAGTTCCGGGATATGAATATACTCATTAAAGTCTGTGCTGAAAATATATTAACTCAAATAATCTATTATTTATATTCTAAAATTGTGGTTGGAGTTAATACTTTCTTTTATAGAAGACATCCAGTTTGGGTGTATTATAGGAAAACCATTATGACAGCAGACCTATTGAAAACTCAGTTTATTAACCACTGGAATTGCAAACTTGAAGCTGAGGGAATAAAATTTAAAAAACTCTTGCCACATGCTGCTGGTTGATAAGGCTCATGAGAGAATTAGTTTCATTTTTGGAACTACTTTTGCCTTATTGAATAATAAACAAAATAACATTGCTCAAGGTGACATGTGTAATGGTTGCATCATAAAGTGACCTATGTGTCTATGAAGTAGCTTTACTTAAATATGACAGCCCTGACAATTTTCCACAGTTAAAGCATCATTTCCATACATTTGTGTAGAATTCCACTCTATTGTAGAAAAGAACTTAAAACAAATATTGTTTGGTGTGGTTAAAAAGTCAAGCCTTCCAAGTGTCCTCATGATTTAACAAAATGTGTACAAGTGACATTTTCTCATGGGTATTTAGTGTCTTACTTTGATAAGCCTCACTGTATTTGCAGGCATAGTTTCTATGAATAAAGGCTTTTTGATTCAAGTATATATGACAATGAACTAAATTGATTTTATGGAGTACAAGTTCATGTCAATAGAATTCCAATGTTCAGGAAGCAATCTTCCTGTGACTGAACATTTTTGGTGGTAGTCTGGAAAGCAGTGAAAATAAAATAATATAAAATGGTGTATATGATTTCGGACAGCACTCTAAATTATACATGTATTCAACTCATGATTCAGTTTCACAATCAACTTAATGACAAAGGATATTGTGGTCAAGCCATCCACTGAGATGTTTTTGATAGTTGCATTCGTGATTTAACATTTCCACAATTGGTCTTTGAGAGACCTGGCTCTCACAGAAAGTAAGAATAGAAATGGAAAGATAGTGGATTCTTTCGCTTTACTTTACCAATTTTTCCTCATGTCTTGACCAGAGTTGTTCATGCCCCATAGTTGTTGACTGACTTGTCATATAGTTATCCAATTCCTACTTTAAATTTGCAAATACAGCCCCTGTGACAGACTATGAAACTCTAAAGGTCAGCAGTTTTTTCCTAACCACTAGATGCTTGCGTGTCTGTTCAGGTCAATTGATAGTTCTGGAAAATGCATGGGGGCACCATGGATCTTTTGTTCTGGTCTCTAATGAAGTGACTTATCAAAGTGCCACCACTGTCACCCAAGTTGAGATTGACTAATTATTTCCTGGTCTCCATGGGCTAGGTCAAGAGAAAGAATGATTTCTCACTATTTTATTGTTTCCTCCTAATTTCTGATCCTGTTATTTATGGAAATAAATAGATTTGGTGAGGGGTGGTGAGGTGAAGGTAAGTTCAAACTTCAAGTGATATCATTCCCCATTTTAATAAGAATTTTTAAAAAGCATTACAAAAGAAGAGACATTCAGCATTTGTCTCACCTCTTTGCTGAGCTGTCTTTTAACTTAAAGCCTTGACAATATTATTACAGTGCCACCACTGTTGTGAGAAAATGCTACTTGTATATTCTGACAGTAATAGTGGTCTTTTAAGAAAATACATTGCTGTTTAAATTAGCCTGTGACTTTTCTGTAAATCAATATAGTTTGCTGTCACAAAGCTTACGGAAAGATTTGGAATAGTATAACAGCCAAACTCAGTGTGTGCCTGCGTGTGTAATATGCAGTACTGAAGAAATAGAGTTGATCAGATTGAATGGTAAATATTTTCAAGTTTGTATCCATTATTAGCAGATACACATCAATTATTGCTCAATTCAGGATAAAGTTCATTTAATAAAGGCAAATGAAAAGATTTCTTCCATGCTACTATCAACCAGACAAACTTATTCAATTCCATAACATGGCTAAGAACTCTTAACCAAACCTCTGTCTAATATTACACAGTAAGTGGCCCTACTTTGATTCTGATAGGGAACAGGGTTTTCGTTAAAGATTATTTAATATTCGTAATATAACTCAATCAATTATTCACTACACAATCCTACCAATTTGTCTAAAATTGTAGGGGTTTTCTATTTTTCTTCTCAAATTCTGAGAATCACACAAGACTGGAAATTATCAGAAGCCAATTTATTTCAATTCTACTTGATACAAGTCTGAGTTTAGAGACATTTGTGATGTTTGAAATAAATCTTCTTAAAATTAATCGTTACCACTATAGATCGATGCGGAGGTACTTGTGTGACAGAATATCTTCTCATGTTAGACCAACAATGCATTGATTGACATATATATATATATATTTAAAATAATACAAATAAATAATGGATAAGCTGCATCCATGCATATTTCTTTTTTAACTAACACACAAATTTCTATACAGAGCTATAGAGATATACAGGACGGAAACAGACCCTTAGGTCCAAATGTGTGTCTGTATATATGGTATATTGCTGTTCTTATTCCCCAGTCTTTCTTCTATAATCCTTTTATCATCTCTTTCTAACTCCTCCTACCTGAGCTATTTCCCTTTTGGCATGTTTCTCTGTTTTGGTATTGTCCCATTCTTACCTAAAGTACATGTAGGGATAGTTGGCCTTATAAATCAACATGATAGGTAGGACCTGTAGATGGTTTGCAACTGTGCAATGTGTTCAAAGCACACAAAAATTTAGATGGAAATACAAATTCTCAATGCTTTGTTTTAAAGAAACTACATCATCAAATTCTCACAGTTGACTCACTTTGACTGCCAACTGAATCACCATTATCCAGTAGCCCAGGATGTCAGATACATTACTTATGCTGTCCCCTTTTTAAACAACAAACATGTTGTCAATTTTTCCACTCTTCCTGAATATGCAGTCCCATTACTGAGGGAGCAGGTAGAGATCCATGGGAGTTAATTAACTTTCAGTACCGTATTCAATGAGTAATTTAGCCGATTGCTTTTTGGAAGACTATTTGACCATCAGAGGCCAAACCATTCTTATCCTTAGCCAACATCAGCATGTGTGAAGTTGCTGTAAAATAAGAATTTGCTATGCTAACCTCGGAAGCAATGAGGCCCTTTGGCACACAATTTTGTCTTTCAAGCATGCAAGTTATATAAAACATCTTACCCCCAATAAAATTTTGAATAGACCAACATGTTTGTGGCTCATGGTATCTTTGTGGGAGATGGCTCTGATGATGCCTGTCCTCCAGTTCCTTTGGAGCTGTGGTATTCATATTGTGTAGCTCTCAGAGATATTCTTACAAAGGATTCTAATAAGTAATATGTCTGTGTGCGGGTCGTACTTGAAAACAGTACTGAAATATTCATAGAATATGACATTTGGAATTTGAAAAAAACAAATTATCTCTGTTTCTTTTTGGATCTATAAAAAATTCAATTACGTTTTCAATAATGTGTCTAAAAAAGATAGATAACATTTTCTGTCCATATCTGTTTAGGTGGAGATAACTGTGGAACTGTTGAAACTTGTTAAAGGATCCTTCTAATGAACAGTCTCCTGAGAACATTTTTAATCCTTTTGGGCTGTCTTTCACTCCAAGCCAAGTGCAGAACTTAATCAGAATTGAGAATACAGCTTGATTTGTATTCTTTACCACCATTGTTGCCTTGTCCTTTTGTGTAATCATACCCTATCTAAAGTAAAAAGAATATGGACTGAATTTAGTGACTACAGTGGTGACCCTGAAACCCAGTATGGCCATCTCCAGAAGCTCTGACACGTTACTAGGCAGTTCAGGCTTCTGTTTCTCTAAGTGTACAAATCCCACTTTTAAGAACGACTAGCATTCAGAGAACTGGCACCTCTTACAGCTCCAGCAACTAAGACCAATGGCCATTATTAACATTGCAGCGATCTGGAAACACCAACAAGAGAGCAGACCCTAGAATGGAGATAAGAGTATTGCACTTGTTGGGGCCAGTCAGGCAGGTCATGATAGGAGGTGCAGTGTGGGTCTTTGTTGAAGGAAAAGGAGTTGTGCTGTCTGACAGGGTGGTTCCTTGCTGCTAGTGTCCATGCATGGACCCCAGCATATGTGATCAGGACTGCCCACCCGCTGATCCTACAGGGATGCTGCCAGTCTTCCCATGTGGCTTAACTCCCATTCTCAACCAACCCCTTCCAAACATTGACAGAGTATAAGCAATGATGAGATGAGGCCTTTAAGTGGGTTCATTTTGCCACTTAAGCCCTCAGTTGGTCTCTGTGTGGAAAGATCCTTTACAGCTTTTGGTAACCCTGAGTGCATTGCAAGGTATTAGGAAGGTGATAGATATTCCGTTTCATGCCTTCCCTTCTGCCCTGAGTCCCCGTTCCCAGTCTGCTGCAAGCAAGGAGATGAAATTCCTTCCAGCATGTGGAAGCAGGGCCATTGTTGTTAAAAATGCCAGTAAATGGCTTTTTTAATCAACAATCCCATCTCCATGTTGACTAGAGATCCATGGTTGAAATCATGACAATCCTTGGAAATCTCTGAAGTTGCAAATCACAAAAGAAAGAGGCATTGAGTGTTGGAACTTAAAGGTATTCACACATCAAGTTATTTGAATTCTATTTCTGAATGCCATCATTCAATTTGAATTTAGAAATGCTGAGCAGAGACCTACTCAAATGGTAGGAAATTGCCCTTACAGTTTACGCCTTCAAAGCAATAAAGGTTCATTTTCATAGCGGGAAGAGGCATAGACCATACTTCCTAATCTGATTCTTCAGCTTTGAATGGATATAGTACTAGGACAGCCTTTAAAATGGTGAAGAAAGCAAATTAATGCTGCCTTAAAAGAAAGAAGGGAAAAGGAAGTCAAAATCATTTGCCTTTGAATATGCAAAGAGAGATATGAAACCAGTATTTGGTAATTTGGATGATATTTACAAAGTGTGAAAAGGTTCATGTGAATCCTAGACTTCAGCATGAACCCATTCCATTGAGTATTTAACTTCTGTGTTGTATAATTTACCTCCTACCATATTATTAAGGTATCTGTTTGGCTGCTTGCAGCTTGCTGAGAAAAGTTAGAGAACAGTTTAGACATCTTGCCTATAGCATTGGACACACTCCAAGGACAGGCTGCCAATATCTTGACTATCAAGTTCCCAGAAAATCACTGCCCTCTTCTCCAACTCCGCTGAAGTTGGCTCAGAATTCTTAGGTATGACAAGAAATTGTTGACATGAAACGTGCTGTTGAATGAAACTATCTTCAAAAAAAATGTTCTTTAGCATCATCCTTCCCCTTAATGAGAAATTGGAATAAAAAAAGAAAAGTAATTGCTTATTTATGGTTGATGTAGAAATAAAAGATTGGACAGAATGGGGGAGGTCCTCTGTGATTACATTTTGATGCATGAGGTTAATGTATGCTGCCTGCCTGCCCATATTTCTGAGTTAAACTGCGAATCCATTTCTTTTCATTTTGCTTTACATTACTTTTATTAAATATGAATAAAGATTGGGCTCATTTAATAAGCAGGTATTTTTCCTTAAATGTCTTGACTTGTTTCTGCCTAAAGGCTTGACAATGCCTAGCCAAACAGATTGCTAATTTTAAAAATATTTTCTTTGTTGTTTCAGACAGTTTGTTTTCATATTATTGTAATAATTTACTAAATGCTGATGGCAACTTCACACTGTTTTGCCGTCCAATTTGAATAAGTTTTGGTCAATAGAAATACCTGCAAAGAAGTTAAATATCAAATATTAAGTGTACTAAAAGTGGTGCACAGAAGAACTGTTTGCATAAATAAAACTTGAATTCTCTTGTGTATAGAAGGCTGATGGATGGTTTAATCTTATTGTTCAAGATGATTAAAGGAGTTGGATAAGTAAAGGGAAATTATTTTGCTTAGTGGGGAATTCTGAATGAGAGGGCAGAAATCTTAATAATAGTGGTAGATCATTGATTGCGTTCACAATACTAAGTCACAAAGGGGAGGTGGAAACCTGAAACGTTTGTCAAACAGCAATTAAGATCAAATTTATTGGGAATTTCAAAAGTAAAATTGATAAATGTTTTAAACAATTTTAGCAAAAGTGAAAGGTTTATGGTACCAAAATGGCTGGATACAGTTAAGGTAGAAATTGCCCATGGTTTATGGTAATTAAATGACGCAACAGGATTGAGAGGCTATACAGCCTACTTTGTTCCAATTGTGGAAGTGGAGCTTCAACAATGTAGGAACTTATACTTAATTACACTTCTATGAAGCATTCTAGGATAATGTTGTGGGAATACTTTCAGCATTGTGACTTCTATCTACTGCCTTTAGCAGCTTAACATAAAACTATTAATGTATCTATTTAAGTTTTGAAAAGCCTTTGGTTGAAAATGACAGTTCCACATCAGTGTCATCAGTAAGATTGGCAAACTGCATTGGGTTGTGTTTCTTGTTATGTATAAACCTATTAACCTTGGGTGCAAAGTGTTAAACCCACCCAAAAATCATGTGAAATTATTGTTATCTTCCTGTTGCAAGTCCAAATGATGAATACCTTCTGACTTACCATTACTTGCATAACAGTCCAAAGATCTCGGTCAAGTGTGATAACACTTAGAATGAAAAGTAGTTCCAGTCTAATTGCTACTCAGGTCTGACACAAACCCATTAACAGTTTCACCAGCTCAGTGCAAGAAAGCAATTCCCTGGCAGATGCTCTATTGCTTTTGTTTTAACAATGATCTACTGAAATGAAAAAATGGATCAGGTATAAAAGAGAGCTTTAAATTGCAAGCTTGTCTCTGTTTTTAATCTGTCACTTGATCGGTCTATCTCAAGCTTCCTACAATGTCAATACTTCTTTGTTTAAAGTGATATAGCCTTTGTCCATCCTTTGGGTTAATAATGGAGCATAGTCTGGAGTTCAGCATGGCAGTTAGTATCTGCATCAGAACAGCCTAATTTGATTTTACCAGTACAAAAATGTATCCTCCAAGCTTAAAGCTGAGAACCATGTTAAAAATCTCTGAAATATAACTCATTTCCAGGTGATAATTTTTTCCTTTGGTTTGCCAGAATGTTTAACCCTGCTGAGTGCTGTTAAGTGCTAACCACTTTGTACCACTTGCCAAACTCAAAAATCAAACTAATCTTAATGGTCATTAAATGATCTTGCCAACACCAACCCCTGACCGTTTGTTTTAACCTGGCTACAATGTACAATTATGACAGATAAAACTGCACCTCTCTGTTTAAACATCAATACTGTCAACAGCTGCCATTCCAATGCTATTACTTATTCAAAGTTGTTACCACTGTTCAATTATAATCACAAGATAAGTAAATGAAATGTCTGACATGACAGATGGAGAATTTCTCCAAATCAGATGTGTTTATCTATGAAATAAGTGGAGGTTAATGTGCCAGTTCTTCCTTAAGTGTGTAAGACCTGTAATTTACAATCACCACAGGTGTGAGTGACTTCAGATCTTTATTCTGCATGAAAGAATGCTGTTATGTATGATCATTGGTATGGCATTTTTGATACACTTTTTAAAGACGTTTTGCAATGCAACACGTAAAAGATATTATTAAAGGATAATTCACTGCAATTGTTACTTTAAAAATAATTGTGCTTAAATTTTAAATGTTAAAAGTATTTGCTAAGAATGTGCGGCAGATGGGAATGTGGATTGAGACCAATTTAAAAAATATATCATTTCAAACTTTTAATAGAGATTAGAATGCTGAGACCTTCTTTGTTACTGTCCTGAATTTGAATCTAATTCTTGAAATGATGTGGTTCTCAGTCCTTGTTTCACTTTTCACAGCAGTGAAGCATCACATCTATTCACAGTGAAAATGTACCATTATCATTTGAGAATTGTACAATATATATCAACTGCAATGTTAGTTTTATAAGTCTTCTGATACTCATGGTGTATCCTAATTTGTCTGTTTATTACATATCCGGTGCATAATGTTTTTTAGCTTGCTTAACAGTAAATAAAAATATATATGGTTAAAGATGGATTGGTCTCGTAATATTTAACTGTTGGCAATCTCAGTGACTAAAGTGTGCAAAATTGATACAAGAATTTGATTATTAAATTCTTTATGTTTAGATCAGAATGCTGATTATATTGAGAAACATTGTGCTCCTGCTTCAATTTAAAGGTAATGTTTCATGATACAAAATCTTCCCCTAATCTATAAAAATAAAATTATGGAATAATTCTTGAAACAGTTCTGGATGAACAGGAAAATGTTTCTCAAGTATGGGATGGCTTACCAATGCATCAGATTTGCCAAGTTGACAGCACTCTTGCTTTAAATCAGCAGGTACATGTTCCAGGCCCAGCACGAAGCTCAGCACATAATTTAGGTTCAGCGTTTCCATGTAGGACTCAGGGTAATGCTACTTCTCAAAGGTGTCATCTTACAAATAAGTTTTTAAATTGAAGATGTACCTCCCTGTGAAGGTGGATGTAAAAATTTTTGTTCGCTTTGAAGGAGACAAAGAAACTCCGAGTGCCCTGTCCAACAATTGTCTATCATTGAACACCAAAAACAGTTCAAATTTTGATTGATTTGGTGCCTGTGGGATCTGTTGATATCATCAGATTCATTGGTTGTAGCACTGAACAAGCGGAGAGAGTGAACGTCAGTAAATAAGTACATTATTTTTTCCTTTGCAGGTGCACAATTGAGTAGTGGCAACAATTTGTTTGCACCAGTGGAGTTATGTGCCAGCAGGCGTTTTGTTTCATTGGTGCAGAATGGATTTGTTCAAAATAACATAAATCTATCCAAATCAAGTTTTAAAGCCATGCTTCAATTATTTAAATACAAAGCATAATCAATGATACAGTTACAAAGTCATACTTTTAAAAATACATTATCAACACTTTGATTGTGAATGTAGATTTTGTTGTTTATCTGTTGTGGTTCTTTTATATAGATCACACCCTTGCATTTGATTGATACACGTTTATTGCTTTCTGCAATTTCTTTCACTAGTTTTAGTGCATGATACATTATCACACTTTTTGCAGATGGATCATGTTTAATTCTCTCCAATGTTTATAACTTAAATGCCACTGCATATGTTCCCATTATGGCACCGATATTTGTTTTTAATTATGATAATTAGAATGTGCGAGGCTTTTGTTTGTGTTAAACTCTACATTATTTTAGTGTAAATCACAAAATATTTGGAGACTAGCATCCTCCATCTGGCCAATTGGGGAATTCATGTTATTGCTTGATTTGCCTGAAATAACTCCAGATTATGTATAATGGTAACATATCATTTTGGTGGCACATTATGAGTTTGTATTAAGAGATGAACTGGAAAAGCACACACAATAAAAGTGAAATGTTCACTAAGATCTCATAAAATTAGCAAGCAAAAGCTATATTCCATCTGTATATTGAAGAACAACAGAAATACCTCAAATGGCCAGATGGAAGATGTAGCTTTTCATAGCTAATTTAGTGAGATATTTCTGAATACATTTTTTAACTTTAAGTGAATACAAATAAATGCTAGCAATAATCTTGGTACAATGGCCTGTTACATCCTGAAATCAAGTGATCATAATGCACTAAAAGGTTCATTTTCTAGCAGAGTCTATTCATGAGGAGTAAGATAAAATGACCTTTCTCCAGTTGGAAATATAATTTTCCAAACTAATCATGCTTTACTGTAAAACAGGGACATTTAAAACTGATACCAATCTCAACATTCTTAAAAGAATTGTTCTGGTGATTGAGAAAAATACCAGGGTTAAAAGCTGCAGGGAGGGCGAAATGAGTTCACAGTGGATCAGAAAAGCTGGACTTCCATTGCAGAGAGAGCAGCTTTAACCCTATCTTACCAAGTTAAAAAGATAAGTAAACTTTGAGCTAAACCAAATTTAAGGAACACTTTATTTATTTATTTATGAAATGAATTGCAATCTAGAAAGTGAGTCATTGTTTTTGAATTGTTTAGATGATGGAACAATATTATTGAATATAAAGATGCATAGACCTGGAACAAAAACTGGAGGAGAAGAAAATACTTTGTGTGTGTCCATCTGGATCAAAAATCAAGATTACCTGGCAAGCCAGATGGCGCTGTCTCCCTATGTGTGCTCTTATTGACACCATATATTTGAATAAAGATAGTCAGGATAGCTATAACTTGGATGATCTGGCGCAAATAAAGGAATAGTGTTACTAAAATGCTTAAAAATGCTGAATGACTTTATTTGGGAACCAGGACCTTGATCTGACCTCTTTTCCAGAATTAGTGATTTCCACCAATCAGCTATGCTAGTGTTAGTATCTCACTATATGATGTTGTTTGAATCATGTACAGGATAACAACTGAGTAACTTTGTAGTATGCAATTCTCTTCAGAAAACCTGGTGATATCTTGTGTATATTTGTGCAAAAGATGTTAATGTCAAGAAATAGTTCAGGTAGAGGAGTGTGTTATTGTGGATGATGAGAATTACTGTCAAGGTTGAGGATGTCCATAGTTTTTATAAAGTGAAAGAAGCTTTTATGTCAGTAAAGGATTGATACAGTTGCCAAAGAAATGTGTAGACAGGATTTGTTTTCATTTACCTTGCAATGTTGCTGAAAGCTGCCTGAATGTTCTTATATCTTGTGGTTCTATTCCCCACATCTGAAAGTCGAGTTCAAGACAGACTGGTTGAGAAGAAGGCACAACCAAGAACTGATTGCAGAATTAGACAAATTTAGAACTCCACTTATTGCATATTCATGCTAAATGCAATTATACATGGTAGTCTGGTATAGCCAGGCTCAAACAGCCCAAACTACCTCAGATGGCAAGTCCTCATCCATCGTCCTTTCCACCGTATGAGGAAAGCCAGGCTCAAATTTTAATAATTGTGAAGACACCAAATCATGAACTATATCTACGTTCAATCTAACTAACTCTGCCCAGACTGTGCTATTTATATTGAATGGAGAGTACATCCATGACTTCATTGCAAGATGTCTCCAGATTCCTAAAACCCTTACAGAGCAGCTATTAAAACCAGTGAAGATATTTTTGCAGTTTTATGGAGACATGATTTGCCTGTAAGAGCTAGTGTAAAGAAGAGTGAAAAACATACATAATATAACAACCCAAATGACCTAACTTAGATCTGCATGCAAACAAAAGAGTGATTTGTTACCTTTCCATGCAACACCATATTGTTTAGTTAACCATGGCAACATGTCAAAAAAGTCTAAATTGGGGTGACGTCAAAACTGGAGAGCCTGAGGTCGCCCATTTGAAATTTGGTCAATATGCTCTGCTCAACCTGATCAACTCAAAGAAATCTGAATTGGAACAAGGGCCAGTATAAATCTGAAGCTGCTCTGGTCACACGGCCCAAATTGTATGGGATTAAACATGTGCGACAAGAACATCTGATTTACATACTTGTCCACATACTGGAACTGTAGTACTGGATTTGCAAATCAGCAGAAATTAATGAAAAATGTGATAATGCTTGATCATTTTCACACATAATGGTTCAAGCATTGAAAATAAATAGAAATGAAGAAAACTTCAAATCAATTTGAATATTGATTAGTTGTAGCTGAGTCTGAAAATAGGGCTTATAACTTTTCTGGGGCAACCTATTTTAAACTGAATATTACATTCATAATTAATTAGCTGGTAGGTCCTTAAAGGTTTCCTTATAAAAGTATTAGACAATAAACTGGTATAAAATTTATTTGATTGATCAGATCATATCTAGATTTTGTATATGCAGATTAGACAATAGACAATAGGTGCAGGAGTAGGCCATTCTGCCCTTCGAGCCTGCACCACCATTCAATATGATCATGGCTGATCATCCTTAATCAGTATCCTGTTCCTGCCTTATCTCCATAACCCTTGATTCCACAATCCTTGAGACCTCTATCCAACTCTTTCTTAAATGAATCCAGAGACTGGGCCTCCACCGCCCTCTGGGACAGAGCATTCCACATAACCACCACTCTCTGGGTGAAGAAGTTTCTCCTCATCTCTGTCCTAAATGGTCTACCCCGTATTTTTAAGCTGTGTCCTCTGGCTCCACTCACCCATCAGCGGAAACATGTTTCCTGCCTCCAGAGTTCCAATCCTTTAATAATCTTATATGTCTCAATCATATCCTCTCTCAGTCTTCTAACTCAAGGGTATACAAGCCCAGTCGCCCAGTCTTTCAGTGTAAGGCAATCCCGCATTCCAGAAATTGACCTCGTGAACCTACACTGCACTCCCTCAATAGCCAGAATGTCTTTCCTCAAATTTGGAGACCAGAACTGCACACATTATTCCAGGTGTAGTCTCACCAGGGCCATGTACAGCTGCAGAAGAACCTCTTTGCTTCTATACTCAATCCCTCTTGTTATGAAGGCCAGCATGCTATTAGCCTTCTTCACTACCTGCTGCACCTGCATGCTTACCTTCATTGACTGGTGTACAAGAACACACAGATCTCTCTGTACTGCCCCTTTACCTAAATTGATTCCATGAGGTAAAACACTTTGTTATATTTATCAGCTTTTTATATGTGTCACTTTCCCCTTTCCGAACCTGTCATACCCATTATAATTATGTTTGCCTTGAAAACTATCTTTGTTTGGGTGAAGCTGTTTCTTCTCAGTTCCATCCAACTTTTTAAATGAAGTAGGACAATTGGAGAAAAGATGGTAACAGATGTATTTAGATACCACATCCTCAATGGTCAAGGGATGGTCTATTTTCAGAATTGCAGTGATTTAAGAATTGCGCAGCAGTGAGAATGGGAGCATCAGACATAATCGTTGTCAACTGAATATTGTTAGTATAACTAAAATAAACTATAGAAATACTGAAGAAGGACTTATGCCCGATAAGTCGATTCTCCTGCTCCTTGGGTGCTGCTTGGCCTGCTGTGTTTTTCCGGCACCACATTTTTCAACTCTGGTCTCCAGCATCTGCAGTCCTCACTTTCTCCTATAGAAATACTTCCTCAGAATAGACAATGGATAATAGACAATAAGTGCAGCTGTAGGCCAGTCTGCCCTTCGAGCCAGCACCACCATTCATTATGATCATGGCTGATCATCCTCAATCAGTATCCTGACCCTGCCTTATCCCCGTAACCCTTGATTCCACTATCCTTAAGAATGGTTTCAATGTTTCATTTTTAAAAATGTTTGATAAGTAATTAAGAATTCAGCTGGAAGGTTATTCTTTATTTCCTCATCAATTTAGCAATGTTTAATTTAAAATCCAATATTAAATTTCCTATTATGTTGTAATTCTTCAATTTTCATATATTCTATTCAATTGAAGATAGTATGGAAAAGTTGCATGATTATATATGGAATCATTTTTAATACTAATTCACCAGAATAATGGTATCATTGAAGTATTATTTTTTCTTCCAATTGCTCAGACCTACTTAGTCAAAATAATTAGCTGAGGTATGTTTCAGGTAATTATCTTGAATATCAATGTAAATATTGTAATTCTTAATTACATTTAACATAAATTCAAAGTCATCAAATTACGTACAGATATCTGCTTAGGTCAAAAGCCAGGCTGGCAAGGTATACCAGGTGACCAATTCTGCCCTCTTGGCATTTTACTATTTTCAAGTTACAATTCCTTATTTGCCTAAGTCTTAAATTGGAATGGATATCCGGATAGCAAAGAACATTAACAATTGTGTTCTTTGCAACCATTGAAGTTTACTTAATCGTTTGGTTGCCCTTTGCTGAGATATTGTATCATCGTTAGCCGCAGGTGAGGTGCCAGAAGACTCAAGGTTGGCTAATGTGTTGCCACTATTTAAGAAAGATAGTAAGGAAAAACCAGGGAACTATAGACCGGTGAGCCTGACACTGATGGTGGGCATATCGTTAGAGTGAATTCTGAGGGACAGGATTTACATATATTTGGAAAGGCAAGGACTGATTAGGAATATTCAGCATGGCTTTGTGCATGGGAAATCATGTCTCATTAACTTGATTGAGTTTTTTTTGAAGAAGTAATGCAGAAGGTTGATGAGGGTAGAGCAGTTAACACAGTCTATATGGACTTCAGTAAGGTGTTTGATAAAATTCCTCATGGGAGACTGGTTAGCAATGTTAGATACAGGGAGAACTATCCATTTGGATACAGAACTGGCTCAAAGATAGAAGATAGAGGGTGGTGGTGGAAGGTTGCTTTTCAGACTGGTGGCCTGTGACCATTCATATGCCACAAGAATTGGTGCTGGGTCCATTGCTTTTCAACATTTATGTAAATTATTTGCATGTGAACATAGTAAGTTTGCAGATGACACCAAAATTAGAGGTGTAATGGACAGTGAAGAAAGTTATCTCAGAGTACAACAGGATCTTGTTCAGATGGACCAATGGGTAAAGGAATGGCAGACAGAGTTTAATTTAGATAAATTTGAGGTGATGCATTTTGGAAAAGCAAAACTGGGCAGGAGTTATACACTTAGCAGTAAGGTCTTGGAGAGTGTTGCTGGACAAAGAGACCTTGGCATGAAGGTACATATTTCCTTGAAAGTGGACTTGCAAATAGATAAAATAGTGAATAAGGCATTTGGTATGCTTACCTATATTACAGACCATTGAGTACAGAAGTTGGGAGGTCATGTTGCGGCTGTTTGGGACATTGGTTAGACCACTTTTGGAATACTGTGTGCAATTCTGGTCTCCTTCCTATTGGAAGGATGTTGTGAAACCTGAAAGGATTCGGAAAAGATTTACAAGGATGTTGCCAGGGTTGGAAGATTTGAGCTGTAGGGAGAGGTTGAATACACTGGGGCTTTTTCCCTGGAGCATGGGAGGCTGAGGGGTGACATTATAGATGCTTATAAAGTCATGAGGGACTTGGTAGGGTAAATAGACAAGGTCTTTTCCCTGTAGTGTGGGAGTCCAAAACTCGAAGGCATAAATTTAAGGTGAAAAGGGAAAGATTTAAAGGGACCTGAGGGGCAACTTTTTCACACAGAGGGTGATGTGTGTTTGGAATGAGCTGCCAATGGAAGTGGTGAAGGCTGGTACAATGACAACATTTAAAAGGCATCTGGAGGGGTACATGAGGATTAAGAGGGATATGGGCCAAATTCTGGCAAATGGGGCTAGATTAAGTTAGGATATCTGGTCGGCATGTGCGAGTTGGATGGAAGAGTCTGTTTCTGTGCTGTACATCTCTAAGACACTGATTAATCAGTCTGAGCTGATTCTAAAGATGGGAGTTTTCCCTTTCCTAGAAGTGGTGGGCAAGGTGATGGTTAGATAAATAAGTGGCATCTGGCAGATAACTTTCCTCTTTCTGCAACCTGCACAATTAAGTTCTGAGTAGGAAGGTCCCTGATTGACCTTCCCAAACTGCCACCAATTAAGGCCCTTAAGTCGTCAGATAATGCCCAGCCTAATTACCTACCTTTGTGGTATGTGACAACAGTGCTGCCTTCTGATTTGAGGAAACTAGGCAGCCAACTGGTTGTGGTGGAGGTTCAGTACATCCCAGACCAAGGCCCTTCACACAAACCTGTAAATGCACACAATATGGCCTGAAGATTAAGTGTTTAGGAACAATAGATAGTTAAATGTACATTAGTAATTGTGAGGTAGCTTATTACATTTAATAAGAATGAGTGGTTATGATTCTTACGATGTATTGGCTAAATGTGCAGAAAAGCTATCCAACCTGTGAGAGTGAAGAGCATTTCACTGATCCTAGAGGACCAATAATGGTTGGCACAGATAGTGATCACAGCATTCTGCTCTCCAGCCAAAGTGTTCAGAAATTTCATCTTCCTCACTCTTCCATGCTCTTCTCCCACCTGAAAAAGTCATCTACCTGTTAAGGATTGCCTCCATACCTCAAGCATCTCTTTATATATTTTACTTCCAGAGCCTGGTAGCTTCCCTCTGTCAATTTCTTTCTCAGACTGGATTAACCAATGAAGATGAGCCAGTTAAGATGTCAAGTGGTTTCCTCCCATCTTGTTCATCACATTAATTCATGGTCACCTTTTAGTTCACCTCCTATCGAGGATCTTTTTTTTTCTGGGCCTTACTTGTTACTCGTATAGATAAAAGAACAACACACTGTCCTACTGAGCTGGCAATGGCAACACATAGAAGTCTGAAAAAGGCACCTGGACATTTCTTGGAAATGGTTGTGTTTTTCCAGTGAGAAAATAAAATTATTTTTCTACCTAAATGGCTTTGTGCTATGCCTACTCATTTTGCAGGAATTCTATATTTATTCACAGATGGATCATTGAATAAAGTTTCCTTTTTTTTCAGTCTAACTCATTCCCATGGTAGATCTGAATCTTTGCTCTTTGATACATCTAACCCCTCTCCTGCAATATGACCCATCTCTCCCCTATGGTAAATCCTTGGACTGTCCCCACTGATTACCAATCCAACACTGATCCACTCACAGAAGCTTAAAACTTAGGAGTATCCTGTTTAAAACTGAGTAGGGGATGTTGTTTTTTGAGTTGATAGGTTATTAGTCTGTGGAATTTTTAGCAGAGCGCAGTGGAGGCTGGATCATTGAAAATATTCAAGGCTGAGTTATGTAATAACTAACTTAGCTTTGGTATTATATACACAAGACGTGAACAACTTGATACTGAAAGATTCAGCACAGATTTATGAATATTCCTAATATATGCAATTATTACAGTTGCAGGCATTTCAGTGTCTGGACTAATATTAAGCTATTTGGTTACAAAGAGTAACATGTTTTCAGCAATGTATCATGCTTCCAATGGTCCTCATTACGATGGAGTCTGAGACCATTATATACCAGGTCAAATGCTATGATACAGCATTTCAGCAAGGAAACAGAATTCTTCAAATAATTCTGACCTTTCCAATATTTCAGCTGGACTCACAGAAAGCTTAACATTCACATTTCCATTGTTAATCTAACCCTTACCATTCCCTGCACCCTTCTGTATGGAGTATTGCACTATTTAGATCTGTAGCATACAGAAACTGTCAATTCAGAAAGTCTTGGATATGAAATGATCATGAGCAAGGCTAATGAATGATGGAATACTGTTTGTCTACCGCAGCCACTGTGAACTTCGGTCCATTGTATCAGAAATAATAATCAAAATAGATGATACAAACGACATGTTAAAAGGACGGCAAGAATTCCTAACGTTTGAACAGTTCCAGCTGTAAACTGGAAGCCTAAAACAGAACAGGATAGTGTTCGAATGAAGGTGGGTGAATTATGAACCAGCTGCAGATGTTGCTGAGAAAGCAAAGGATTTGAGGGTCACTGCATTCTTTAATGTGATAAATGAGAAAATTGCTGATCTGGAAGGTACATATATAAGCAGACAAATGAAAAGAAAGTGCAGGAAATGTAATAGCAGTTATAAGTCCTCTTTGCAGGCAAAAAAAAATTGATCTGAGAGAAATCTATTAAATTCAAGAATTCCAAGGGGCTTGAAGTAAACAATGGAATATGTTGCTATGTTATGTTATGCTGTTAAATAATCCTGCATGTATTTGTGTCTTTTATAAAGTGCAAGTGGAAGGAAATGGCTATATTGTGGTGTGGGAAGGGCTAGGGTGGGGAGGAAGCTGGAGGTATAAATATTAGTGACTGTAGTTACAGCCCTGCTCGTTTGTAACAAATCTGCATGTTTAATGTATAGTGGCAAGGATAAACCCACTGACAGGAAATCCAGAAAACAGAAGCCAAGCCAGATTGGACAGAAATTGATTGACAACCTGTTCTGTGGAAAGAAATAGCTTGAGCACATGAATCATGGCTGAGTATTGATTTCTCTGTGTAATCCCAGGATTGAAAATCTCATGCTCAAATAAAGAGAGATGGAGGGGAACAACAGTGCCGCATCGAGGCAATTGAAGAAATGGTAGGCACACACAAATCCATTAGTTTTGATATTAAAGTGTAATAAAGAGTGGATAGACTATAGTTGATGCTTTATAACATGTTGGAGTTGATACAAAAGAACCCTGTGGTTAAGCTTATCATGACACCAGAAGAGATTGAGCACATTGGCATGGTGCAAAGTCATGATATGTCCAAGCTGCAACTTACTGAAACACAGCTAAATACTGAAAATTAAAGCTCCAGTAAATATTGAACACATTGGGCTAACTTTTTCCAAAAACCAGCTCTGTATCAATTTTGGTCATAAAAATTTTCTCTCTGTCAGCGTTAGTGAGATTTCTCACACTATTCATTGTAACTTGCCCTTTTATATTTGAATACACCTCTATGGTACCCTGCTTAACACATCTTCCCTCTCAGAGGCACTTACTATAGCCAGGACTTCCAGGATTGCCTGGCTCAGTACCATCTCTAAGGCCTAGCCACATACCAGGTAAAGTGCTGCCAGCTAGGAGTTGCTCTTCACTGTGCATGTAGTGAATCCAAATCCAAGTACTTGTCGGGGAAAATCAGTGGCATGGTTGACAATTCATTACAAATACACATTCACAGAGTGTTGCTATTGAGGAACCAAGTTATACAAGTTGCCTATCGTTAGCATCATCCCATCTTAGCACTTTCTAAGGGAATGCTATACTTGGCTCAGCAAAGACTCTTTCTCATCATCTTATTGTGTGGGAGCATCTCATTAAAAAGAAGCCTTCAAATGGATGAAAATGTTCACTTTTATTTCGCAACAACTAAAGCAAAGGCAAAACAAAACAAAATTCGAAACTGCATTTACTCCTGCTGTCTTTTGAGCAGCAACACATTTACAGTTAGTAAGTGACTCCTGCATCCAGCTCACATCGATTCGAACCAGCCGTCAATTAAGGAAAATACTGCGAATGCGGAATTCTGAATTAAAAATAGAAAATGCTCTTGGAAATGAAACAGAAGACAGAATCTTATAGAGAGCCTATAAGAATCGGTTGAGAAGACCAACAAGACTCATCTTGGTGGTAGGAGCGACTCTCGCCATCGCTTATCACTCATTAATATTCAGTCTCCCTATGTACCAAACTTGTCAAATAAGCTCAACGTTGAGAATATTCAACAGGGAAATCAGAGCAGGTACTTGGTGGATTCAGATCGCCACTTGCTCTGAACGACCTCCATGTTGGACACCAGGCACTATCATGTCACATCAAACTCCATGGGTACTGGCCGTCGGGACCCCATGTTAGTGAAGATTAGCAGCTGATGTTTGCCAGCCTTTCAGATTCCTCATGACACAACTCCATGTACAGTAAGCTTCTGCACTTCAATGCTACACCTTCGCTGCACTAGCATTTATTATAATACTACAGTAAGGACACTCTGAGCTCATGGACTGGACCAGGCTATATCTCCAGGCTCTTTACTCACTGTCATAGCACTCATGCACTCTGAGCCTACCTGAATGGTTACAGCATCCCTGCCTTGGATTTCCTTGCCCTTTATGCATTTTGCCTTCTCAGTCAAATATACCATATTACCTCTGTTTAGTTCTGCTGTTTAACAAAGGCACAAAGCCAGGAAACTTGTCATTCATGTCAGCAGTGTCAAGTCAGTAAAGTCAAGGGGGATAGCCTTCGCTCAAGGATCCCAGCACAGTAAGTCAAGCGCACCTTCACATACAGTCTAGGGCTTTGAAAACATTCCAGTTGACACTCAGAGCTCTTAGAGTCCGGATGTTGTCCACATAAGGAGTAAGGAATAGAATGTCAGGCAACCTACCTCCCATCTTGAGACTTTCTGCCAAGTGCTCAGGGAGATGAAACTAGGTGGCACTGTCATTATGTTTATTGCAGCTGGGGAGGTGTCACTGGTAAGTGAGTGGATACACTGAGGATATACAGGGTTGGTGTTGTCAGGGTTGGAGTGGCGAACAGTGGGTGAGGGAAAATATTGCAGGCATTCATGAGGCTAGGTGTGGGGTGGCAGAGATAAAGTGAATGTGAGGTGTCAGAAAGAAGATGGTGTCACTCATGCTGGCACAATGGAGAAGGTCATTGATCTTCCTACAATGTTGGTCACTTCTCCATGTAGCTGATATTGCTCTAACTTGGGTGAGAGTCTCTTACCAGTCTGACATGGTCCACTGTTGTGGCCTTTTCTATTGGTCCTGGGGGAACAGGAAGTCCTGTGTCAACACAGGTTTGTCCAGCAGGACCTCTGAGACCCTGCTTGCAAAGTACTTCTGTCTGCCTGTGACTCACTGTACCAATCTGCAGAACTGAGTTTCTCAACTTTCCAGCAAAGCTCTGGTTCCTGATAACTCCTTGGACTTTCATTGAGTTGACCCCTAAGACTGCTTGTGGCCCATCTCTATAACTGGCTTCAATGGACAGCCTTGGTAGATGACTGACCATATCCTGACTGATATCCATGTTGCTCCCCGCATCTCCATTGATTGGTTGATTGCATTGGACCTTCCAGATTGACCATGACCCATTCTTAAAGTTGTAGTGGTAGGAACCACCTGACCCTGGACATCCCTCATGACTAACTGACCTCCTGCAAGCCCCGGGAATGATATTAGATACTGTTTTTATTTTATTGTGCTGGGACACCCTGACCTAAGTCTGTCTCTCTTGGTGTGACTAAATCCTACACCTCTTAGGCTTTGAGAGATGGCCATTTGACTGAAGCGCATGTAGTGTGTTTGCTGTGTATACTTCTGGTACATGGTGCAAGTATGAGACTAGTGCCACACACTGACATGCAGCAACCTGTCCGTGCCCTAGATGGTCACTGTTGACAACCATGACAAGTTGTCTGGCTTTGTGTCTGCACTAAAACACAAGACAAGCCAGAAATACTGTGACTCGTTAAGCTCTGGCTGAGAGCCAAAGCACAAAAAAGCAAGGCAGAGCAAGGATGTTATGAACAGCCAAGTAGACTCAAAAATGTGTGAGCACTAACAGAATGTGGGAGGAGCTCTGTGATGCACCATGGTCCAATCCTTGAAATGAAGAATTGTCCCTTCTGCAAAAAAAAATGTCCTTACAGCAGGGTAAGTGCTGATGCACTCCAAAGTGCAGTTTTTGATGTGTAGAAACATAACGTAAATGGGTCCAAGATGTGCTGTAAAGGTGCGGTGAGACTGGTGTCTGATCCAACATCTAATGAATGGGGGTTTGCAAGTGTCAATACATATTGACAGTGCCCTGAGATGTTGGTGCCTGCTGTCCTCTGGAGGTCTGATGAACTGGACTTGTCAGGTACTTGTTCTGGCTTCCATGTCAGCAATTGTCACTGTCTAGTTTCTATCTGACAATGTGCGAGAATAGTAAACAACAGATCAATGCGGTCAGACTAGATAATAATGGCATGTTGTTGCAAGCAAATGGATGTAAATAAGCTGAGATTCACATGTTGCCATTCAAAACATGGCTGGAGAATCAAATTTTATTTTCTTGATGTTGGCAGTATTATTTCTGCCAATCTCCCCCTATTTTCCCACTGACTCACCAACATTCACATCATCAGGGCTGGGTAGATCCTGCTCATTGTTTTGACTGAGTGATCAAACAGAATATGAAAAGAAGGGAATAATTATAGTTTTCTTCCAAAGGCAAAGATTTTAGAATTAACTTTCTGCTCAAGTGTAAATAATCATCAAAGAAAACAAAAGTATTTTTCTGAGAGATGTGGGATCACAGAATATTTGATCAAATCTGCTCCAGTCACATTGCGATCAAACACACATGCTGACATGTAACACAAAGCCCTGACTTGAATGCAGAAATCAATGATTATATTCCATTCGTCAACTACATACCAAAGAACCACAGAGACAGCACCTGAAAAATTCTCAAATTAAAAAGTGTCAGTCTGCTCTCTTTGTTTTAATTCAAGATTAAGTCAAGCAACTGTTCTAGTCTACAAGATGGAAAACTAGGCAGGATGTTTGGTGGACAATTGATACATTGCTGCTCATTTTCAGTCACTGTTCAGAATTAGAATCAGCCAGATGGGAGTCACAGTTTCACTTAATATCTGGATATCCAATTGACCTAATTTAGGAGGGGACGGAATTTGGAATGGATTTTAAATAGATGATAAAGCACAGACCAATGTCGAAGAAAAATCAAGCCAGCACAAAAGACGGATCACATGGACTTATTAAGGCACAAGAGAGCACAAATGTCTTCTTTTAATGCAAGGAGTCTTGCAAGTAATGACTTGAGGGTGCTGATTAAGACACAGGAGTATGACATTGTTTTCATGGAAAGATTGTTGAGGAAGTGACAGGTCTGGGAGCTCCATATTTCAGGGGATGCCTCTTCAGGTGATATAAGCAAAGCTGCTGTAAAAGAGGAGGTGGTGTGGTCATATTAATCAAAAAGTGAAGTATCCCTCCTACAACAAGGAGGGATAATTTCTTGACAGGTTGTGTAATTGAGGCCTTAGGGGGAGAATGTAAAACCAAAAATAGTGTAATAACATTATTGGGAGTGGAGAACAGAAAGTGTCAGGGAGACATAGAAGGACAGATATGTAGGCAGATATCAGAGAAGTGTTAAAATAATAGGTAATTTCAACTTCCCCAATAGTAACAAGAAGAGGCAAAGTGTGAAAGGCTAAGAGGGAACAGAGTTTTAAATTTATACAGGAAAGCTTTTTAAGCCATGTTGTAGAAACTTTTCCAAGTGGGAGTGGTACTGGATATAATTCTAGGGAACAAGTCATAGAGTCATAGAGATGTACAACATGGAAACAGACCCTATGGTCCAACCCGTGCTGACCAGATATCCCAACTCAATCTAGTCCCACCTACCAGCACCTGGCCCATACCCCTCCAAACCCTTCCTATTCATATACCCATCCAAATGCCTTTTAAATGTTGCAATTGTACTAGCCTCCATGACTTCCTCTAGCAGCTCATTCCATACACGTACCACAATCTGTGTGGAAAAAGTTGCCCCTTAGGTCTCTTTTATATCTTTCCCCTCTCACCTTAAACCTATGCCCTCTAGTTCTGGACTCCTCCACCCTATGCCCCTCATAATTTTGTAAACCCCTATAAGGTCACCCCTCAGCCTCTGACGCTCCAGGGAAGACAGCCCCAGCCTGTTCAGCCTCTCCCTATATCTCAAATCCTCCATCCCTGGCAACATCCTTGTAAATCTTTTCTGAATCCTTTCAAATTTCACAATATCTTTCTGATAGGAAGGCGACCACAATTGCACACAATATTCCAACAGTGGCCTAATCAATGTCCTGTACAGACACAACATGACCCCCCAACTCCTGTACTCAATACTCTGACCAATAAAGGAAAGCATACTAAACGCCTTCTTCACTATACTATCTATCTGCGACTCAACTTTCAAGGAGCTATGAACCTGCACTCCAAGGTTTCTTTGTTCAGCAACACTCATTATGACCTTACCATTAAGTGTATAAGTCCAGCTAAGATTTGCTTTTCCAAAATTCAGCACCACCTATTTATCTGAATTAAACTCCATCTACCACGTCTCTGCCCATTGGCCCATCTGGTCAAGATCATGTACATTCTGCCCCTCAGTATTCCCTCCAACAACTTGCCCACCACCGATGTCGGGCTCACTGGTCTGTAGTTCCACGGCTTGTCCTTACCACCCTTCTTAAACATTGGCACCACTTTAGCCATACTCCAGTCAACAGAAACATTAAAACTAAAGTGGGTAGCGGGTAGCGTACTCTATATGGACAGAAAGCTGGTTGGCAGATAGGAAACAAAATGTAAGAATAAATGGGTCTTTTTCTAAGTGACAGCTAGTGATGTAGCACAGGGCTCAGGGCTTGGGCCCCAGCTAATCACAACACATATATTAATGATTTTGATGAGTGAACCAAATGTAATACCTTTAAGTTTGCAGATGACACAAAGCTGGGTGAAAGAGTAAGCTGTAAGAAAGAGACAGTTTTGCTTCAATGTGATGTGGGACAAAAGCATGCCAGATGAAGTATAATGTGGATAAATGTGGGATTATCCACATAGCTGGCAAATACAGGAAGACAAATTGTTATCTGAATAGCAATAAATTAGAAACGGGGAAGGCGAGACTTGGATGTCCTGGTACATGAAACACTGAAAATAAGTGTGCAGATGCAGCAGGCAGTGAAGAAGGAAAATGATATATTAGTCTTTATAGCAAGAAGATTGCAGTACAGAGGCAGAGATATTCTTGCAGCAGTTTCACAGGACCTTAGTGATACCACATCTGGAGGATTATATACAGCTCTGATTGCCTTATCTGGGGAAGGATGTTCTGATTGTGGAGGGAGTGCAACAAAGATTTACCAGACTAATTCTTGGGTTGGCAAGATTGACGTATCAAGAGATTTTGGATCTGTTAGGTCAATACTCCCTGGAGTTCAGAAAAATGAGGGAGTATCTCATAGAAGCCGATAAAATTAAAACAGGACAAGACAGGGTAAATGCAGAAAGGATGTTTCTGATTATAGGAGAGCTCAGAACCAGGAATCAAAGTCAAAGGAAAAGGGCTAGGCCATTTATGACTGAGACAAGGAGAAATTTCTTCATCCAGAGAATGGTTAACCTATTGAATTCGGTGCTACAGGAAACAGTTGAGGCAAGAATATTCAAGAAGGAGATAGATATACTTCTTACGGCTAAAGGGATCAAAGGGTATAGGGCAAAAGCAGGAACAGGATACAGAGTTAGTTGATCAGCCATAAGGATATTGAATGGTAGAGCTGTTTCAAATATCTTAATGGCTGAATTTTGCTCCTAATTTCTATCTTTCTAAGTTTGAAGATAGCCTGCTTAGAATTGCATTGTCAGACTTAGTTGGTATTCCCTTGTTCACCACTATTTGCTCTATTTTCATGCCACACGCAAGCAATCCTTTTTAAAAAATGCTTGTGATTTGACATTCTTCCAGAATCACAGATGCAGAGAGCAGAGAGCTGTCTAATTCCTGTCTTGTTGCTGCATAAAGATATCTGCTGTTATCACATTGAGTTTCTATGGAAGCCCAAAGTGAACTATGTTGCTGAGACAAGCATGCAACAACAAGTCACCCTAAGGTTTAGAGTGATTTTTGAGTGCTGGAAAGAAAGATTATGCCAGAATTATTAATAAAATACACAGCATTTTAATACTTCTTATACAACAAAGCATTGAAAATCAAATTCCTGTTGTGAATTCCCTTTTATTTTCAATGTAACAGCATAATATACATAATCGTTTCTTCTATCTTGTTGTCAAACTTGATCACGTTTGTAAGGAGGAGCAGGTTGTATTTTAGCTCATGTTTGCTTTATTTCAAGTTGGAAAATAATAAAAGCCAACCTTACTGGAACAAGGCATTGTGTTTTGATGCAGTTAAATGAAAGCATAGTCAATGGAAATGAAGTGCTGAAAACCTAATGTGGATTTCGTTTAGAATATGCAAACTGAGCTGGCAGTATGTTTCCTGTGCATTCTAAAAGCTGAATAGTCTATCAACACAATTGGAATTTGACAAAATATTCGAGGAATGAACTGACTTACAAAATATCAGGAGAATTGTTTAACAGACTACAGGATGTAGTCACTCATTTAAGAAAACATCCCACTGGTAGCTTCACCAGTTTGACACTTCATCTTTAGGTATATCTGATGCTGCTCCTGGCATGCCTTCCTGCACTCTCTATTGTTCTAGGGTTGATCCACTGGCTGGATGGTAGTGGTTGAGTGGGAGATATGCCAGACCATGAGGTTACAGGTTGTGCCAGAGTACAATTCTGCTATTGTTGATGGCCCACAGTGCCTTATGAATGCCCAGTCTTGAGTTGCTAGATTTGTTCTAGCAGGAGGGATAGACAGTTCATTGGGCAAAGTTGCAGTCAGTGTGATGGGTTGATGTGTGTCTATTTTGATCAGGAATAAAGGTGATGAACTTAAAGCATGGATCAATACTTGGAACTATGATATTGCGGTCATTACGGAGACTTGGGTATCACGGGGCAGGAATGGTTGTTGGATGTTCCATGGTTTAGATGTTTCAAGAGGAATGGGGGAGAAGTAAAAGCGGTGGAGGAGTGGCATTGTTAATATTGGATAGTATCACAGCTGCAGAAAGGGAGTTCGTTGAGGAGGGTGCATCTACAATGTCAGTATGAGTGAAAGTGAGAACCAGGAAAGGAGTAGTCACTTTATTTGAAGTTTTCTACCGAAGCAACAGAGGAGGAGCAGATTGGGAGGCAGATTTTGTAAAGGTGCAGAAGTAACAGCGTTGTTATCATGGGTGATTTTAACTTCCCTACTATTGATTAGAGCTTCCTTATTTCAAATAGTTTGGATTGAGCAGTTTTTGTCAGGTGTGACCAGGAAGGATTCCTGACTCAATATGTAGATAGGCCGACTAGAGGGGAGGCCATATTGGATTTGGTGCTTAGCAACAAGCCAGGTCAGGTGTCAGATCTCTTGGAGGGAGAACATTTCGGTCATCGTGATCACAACTCCCTGACCTTTATTATAGTCATGGAGAGGAATAAGAGTAGACAGTATGGGAAAATATTTAATTGGGAGAGGGGGAATTATAATGCTATTAGGCAGGAACTGAGGGGCTGAAACTGAGAACAGATGTTCTCAGGAAAATGCATGACAGAAATGTGGAGATTGTTTAGGGAGCATTTGCTGATAATGCTGAATAGGTTTGTCCTACTGAGACAAGGAAAGGATGGTAAGGTGAAGGAACCTTGGGTGACAAGGGATGTAGAACATCTAGTCAAGAGAAAAAAGGAACCATACTTAAGATTGAGAAAGCAAGGAGCAGAGAGGACTCTAGACGGTTACAAGGTAGCTGGGAAGGAACTGAACAATGAACTTAGGAGAGCTAGAAGGGGGCATAATAAAGCTTTTGCAGTTTGGATTAACGAAAACCCTAAGGCATTCCACATTTACGTGAGGAACAAGAGGATGGCCAGAGTGAGGCTAGGGCTGATCAGGGATAGTGGAGGGAATTTGTGCCTGGAGTCAGAAGAGGTAGAGGAGGTCCTTAAAGAATACTTTGCTTCAATATTCACTACTGAGAGGGACCTTGTCGTTTATGAGGACAGCATGAACCAGGCTGGTATGCTCAAACCGGACTTTAAGAAGGAGAATGTGTTGAAAATTTTAAAAACATATGAATAGATAAATCCCCTGGGCCAAATGGGATATATCCAAGGTGTCTACAGGAAGTGAAGGAAGAGTTTTCTGTGTCTTTGGCAATGAGTTTTGCTTCCTCACTGTCCATTGGAGTAGTGCCAAATGATTGAAGGGTGGCAAGTGTTATTCCTTTGTTCAAGAAATGGAATAGGGATAATCCTTTGAATTATAGATCAGTCAATCTTATGTCTGTGATAGTCAAATTATTGGAGACGATTGTGAGAGACAGGATTTATGTTTACTTAGAATACCATAGAGTGATTAGAAATAGTCAGCATGGCTTTGTGAGGGGCAGGTCATGCCTCACAAACCTTATTGTATTCTTTGAAGGTGTGAAAAAACACATTGATGAAGGAAGAGCAGTGGATGTGATACACATGGATTTTAGCAAGGCATTTGAGAAAGTTCCCCATGATTGGCTCATTCAGAGAGTGGAGTCTAGATTAGAGTGGTGCTGGAAAAGCACAGCAGTTCAGGCAGCATCCAAGAGCAGTAAAATTGACGTTTTGGGCAAAAGCCCTTCATCAGGAATACAGGCAGAGTGCCTGAAGGGTGGAGAGATAAATGCGAGGAGGATGGGGGTGGGGAGAAAGTAGCATAGAGTACAATAGGTGAGTGGGGGAGGGGATGAAGGTGATAGGTCGGGGGTGGGGAGGGTGGAGTGGATAGGTGGAAAAGAAGATAGGCAGGTAGGACAAGTCATGGGGACAGTGCTGAGCTGAAAGTTTGGAACTAGGGTGAGGTGGGGAAGGGGAAATGAGGAAACTGTTGAAGTCCACATTAATGCCCTGGGGTTGAAGTGTTCCGAGGCGGAAGTTGAGGCGTTCTTCCTCCAGGCGTTTGGTGGTGAGGGAGCTGCAGTGAAGGAGACCCAGGACTTCCATGTCCTCGGCAGAGTAGGAGGGTGGGGAGAGTTGAAATGTTGGGCCACAGGGCGATGTGGTTGATTGGTGCGGGTGTCCCAGAGATGTTCCCTAAAGCGCTCTGCTAGGAGGCATCCAGTCTCCCCAATGTAGAGGAGACCGCATTGGGAGCAACAGATACAATAAATGATATTGGTGGATGTGCAGGTAAAACTTTAATGGATGTGGATGGCTCCTTTAGGGCCTTGGATTGTCCCCATGACTTGTCCTACCTGCCTATCTTCTTTTCCACCTATCCACTCCACCCTCCCCCCGACCTATCGCCTTCATCCCCTACCCCACTCACCTATTGTACTCTATGCTACTTTCTCCCCATCCCCACCCTCCTCTCATTTATCTCTCCACCCTTCAGGCACTCTGTCTGTATTCCTGACGAAGGGCTTTTGCCCGAAACATCGATTTTACTGCTCCTCGGATGCTGCTTGAACTGCTTTGCTTTTCCAGCACCACTCTAATCTAGACTCTGGTTTCCAGCATCTGCAGTCATTGTTTTTACCTCATTCAGAAAGTAAGGAGGCCTGGGATACAGGGAATTTTGGCTGTCTAGCTATAGAATTTGCTTGCCCATGGAAGACAGAGAGTGGTAGTAGATGGGAAGTACTCAGCCTGGAGCTCGGTGACCAGTGGTGTTCCACAGGGATCTGTTCTGGAATCCTTGATCTTCGTGATTTTTATAAATGACTTGGATGAGGAAGTGGAAGGGTGGGGGGCTTAGTAAGTTTGCTGTTGACATGAAGGTTGGTGGAGTGGTGGATGGTGTGGAGGGCTGTTGTAGGTTGCAACAGGACAATTGCAGGATGCATATCTGGGCTGATAAGTGACAAATGGAGTTCAACCTGGATAAGTGTGAAATGATTCATTTTGGAAGGTTGAATTTGAATGCAGAATACAGAATGCATATTCTTGCCAATATAGAGGAACAGTGGGACCTTGGGTTCCATGTCGATAGATCCCTCAAAGTTGTCACCCAAGTTGATAGAGTTGTTAAAATGGTGTATAGTGTGTAGTTTTCATGAACGGGGGATTGAATTTAAGAGCTGCAAGGTTATGCTGCAGCTCTACAGAGGCATGCTTAGATCACACTTGGAATATCGTGTTCAGTTCTCGTCATCTCATTATAGGAAGGATGTGGAAGGTTTAGAAAGGATGCAGATGAGATTTATTGGGATTCTGCCTGGACTGCAGGACATATCTTATGAAGAAAGACTGAGGGGGCTAGGGCTTTTCTCATTGGAGCAAAGAAGAGTGACAAATGACTTGATGGAGGTGTACAAGATGATGAGAGGCATAGCTACAGTGAGTAGTCAGAGACTTTTTCCGAGGGCAGAAAGGGCTATCATGAGCGGGCATAATTTTAAGGTGATTGGAGGAAGGATCAGGGGAGATATCAGAGGTTGGTTCTTTACACAGTGAGTGCTGGGTGCCTGGAATGCACTGCCAGCAGTGCTTCTAGAGACAGATACATTAGGGACATTTAAGCAACGTTTTGGATAGGCACATGGATGATAGTAAAATGAAGGATATGAAGGTATGTTTGATTTTAGAGTAGCTAAAAGGTCAGCACAACATTGAGGGCCAAAGGGCCTATACTGTACTGTTCTATCATCTTTTCAAAGTCTGTCCATTTAACATGGCGATAGTACCACACAACACGATAGATGTTATTCTCAATGTATAGGCAGTACTTTGTCGCAACAAGGACAGTGTGGTTGACACTCTTACTGATACTGTTATGGACAGATGCATGTGTAAACTGGCAGATTAGTAAAGATGAGGTCAAGTATGTTTTTCCCTCCTGTTGGTTCTCTCACCATTTGTTGCAGACCCAATCTACTAGCTTTGTCCTTTGGGACTCAACCAGCTTGATCAGCTGAGCCACTGTTAGTGGTGGACATTGAAATCCCCTACCCACGTATATTTTGTGCCCTTGGTGCTTCCTCCACATATTGTTCAACATGGAAGAATACAAATTCATCAGCTGAGGGAGGACAGTATGTGGTAATCTGCAAGAGGTTTCCTTGCCCATGTTTAACCTGAATCCATGAGACTTCATGGTGCCTGGAGTCAATGTTGGGGGCTATATATCAGTGTGCCACCATATCTGAATATGGTGATCGTGGTGTCTGGTACATTGCCTGTAAGGTAGGATTCCATGAGTATGACGACATCAGGCTGTTGCTTGACCAGTCTGTGAGCCAGATCTCCCAATTTTGGCATTTGCTCCCAGATATTATTCAGGATGACTTTGCAGGGTTAACAGGGTGGCTTCTGCCATTGTCTAGTCCAGTGCCTTGGTCGATGCCAGGTGATCCATATGGTTCCATTTCTATGAGATGTTGATTGGTATAACTGAATGGCACATTAAGCCATGTCAGAGGGTGATTGAGATTCAACCACATTTCTGTGGTTCAGGAGTCACAGGTAGGCCAGACCAACTGAGGATGGCCGATTTCCTTCCCTATAGGACATTAGTGAACCAGATGGGTTTTCTGACAATCAACAGTGGTCTCATGGTCATTAGTTGATTCTTAATTCCAGATATTTTTATTGAATTCAAATTCCAACATCTGCTGCAGTGGGATTCGAACCCGTGTCCCCAAATAGTTATCTGAGTTTTTGGATTAATAGTTTAACAATAATATCACTAGGCCATCACCTCCCATTGTCACCCCTGTCAAACATCTCCAAAATCTCAACACAATTTTAGTTCAATTCCAGCATGTTCCCTCAGAGGTGGGGCTTCTTGAGTCATTTTAATACGCTACAATTAAACAGATCTTCTGTTGTATAAGAAATTAGTGCCATGAAATGACATGACTGAAATGTAACTTTTACAAATTTTACACAAATATCTCCATAGCGTTTAGGATTATTGTTAAAAACTTCTGGAACATGTTAATATGTTTCAAAATATTCTGCAAGAGAAGTAGCTAACTCAATCCTTTTGCCAAATTGGTCAGTTTAATTAACACAAAGGAAGACTGTGACAAATTACAAGAAGACATTAATAAATTTGCAGAATGAGGTGTAATTGGCAAATTAATTTCAATAGAGATAAGTGTTAGATCATGCATTTTAATACATAGAATAAAGAGCTCCAATGCTAATTACAAAATAAGAGTCTAAGTGGAATAGAGCAGGAAAGGGATCTAGGGGTAGTGATACACAGAGTAACACTTTTGGTTTTATATTTATAATAAGGACATGGATGCACTGGACAAGACTCAAAATAAGTTCGACAATGATAACGCACAAATAGAAATGTGACACCCGGTAAGACAGATTAAATCGCCTCGGGCTCCTTTCCTTCTAGAATACAGGAGGCTGAAGGATAACTAGGCGGAGAGTTTTAAGATTATGGAAGTGTTTGATTGGATAGACATTGAGAGGATGTTCATGGCGGGAAGTAGAACCATAAAATAACACAGCCATTAATGTTACTTGTATTGTTATTAATTGTGTTTAATTATGGCACAAGTGCAAGATAGGGGCATACACTTTTGTTTCTCTAAATATATATGGGTTGAAACTATGATTGCTGACTTAGAAGGTTCATATTTGTTAAGTGTATATCTATACAAGAGAAGCTTACATATTGTTCACCATTGTCCACTAACTGACCTTTTCGAATGCAAAATGCGATCAATCCAATTCAGAGAATAATGAGAATGTGAAACCTGTGACTTGTAATTATTCACTCGGGGGTTGTGGTTAATGCTGGCAAGGCCAGTGTTTTTTTCCCATCAAATGTTGCTTTTGAGAAGGTGGCAGTGAGCGATTGTCTTGAGCGATTGCAGTCCTCGCCTTGCTAAGGTTTAGAAATGACTACCTTTGATGCCAGCTTGTTCCTTACCTAGATTTAACTGTCTCTATTATGTCACATCACCGCTCTGTTCATGTTCCTTGGCAGTTCCAGATCTTTCCATTACATAAATAGCCATTGTAAGAAAAATCCATTTCAAACATTGTTGACAATAAGAAGAACCTTAATATGAAATAAGATACTATAGATGTTATCTTAATAACACGTTGTTAGAGAAAAAAACTGATAACCAAATCACATTAAACTGCAATTCAAGAAATAGGAACATTCACAGAGAAACTAAATCAGTAACCAAGGACAAATCCGGGGTTGCTATGTGATCAGCAGAACAGAGTGGTACAATCTTGACATAAAACGCCTTTAAACTGGAACAAGCTAGAAGCACGTTGAAGGAACCCCACTGAACTTTGAGTCACTTGTGAACAACAAAGTATAAGCTTAACGGCCTGAAGAGCCAATTATTAAGATAGACATGAAAGAATCACAAAGGGAATGTGGATAGAAAGAATATAAGAACTAGTACAATATCTAACATTTTTTATTGCAGTGCACTCAGACAAATTGGCCCCAGTTTTATTGGAAAAAAAGATCGACGAATTCAGCAGATTTTGAGTGATTTTCAATTTAGTCAGACAAGCTCTTAAACATTCCAGATTGGGTGTGTTTTCATTTTTTAATTTAATATATATTTGCCATTAACCAAAGATAACTTTTACAGAACATTAACTGATAAGGGGAGATGGGACCAGGAGCATGCAGATCATTAGATCCCCTAAAAGCGGTATTAGGACAGAAATTCAAATATGATTGTGCCCATTTTCATAACACCCTGGAACTGTCAGGTAAGAGTAGGTCATTAATTACAATTTAAAATGACTATTCTGACATGAATAGCCAGAACATCTATTTTTGTCATCTGGTTGTTGTCAGCGAATTCCCTGTGTCAACAAAGTGAGTTCACAGTAGACAGTTCCATCCCAGTCAAACTGATAGGCTTGGCAGGCTTTAAACACTGGAGAAAGTGAGGACTGCAGATGCTGGAGGTCAGAGTCAAGAGTGTGGTGCTGGAAAGGTGCAGCAGGGCAGGCAGCATCCGAAGAGCAGCAGAATCGGTGTTTCAGGCATAGGCCCTTCATCAGCAATGAGGCTTGTCGACCGGGGGGGATGAGAGATAAATGAGAGTGAGGTGGTTTTGGGGGGAAGAAACTGTTGAAATCCACATTCATCCTGTGTGGTTGCGGATCCCAAGGCCTTCCACCAGGTGTCGGGTGGTAACGGTTTGCTGGTGGAGGAGACCCAGGACCTGCATGTCCTTGACAGAGTGGGAGAGGCAGTTGAAGTGTTCATGGGACGATGGGGTTGGTGGTTGCGGATGTCCCGGATATGTTCTTTGAAACGATCCGCAAGAAGGCGTCCTGTCTCTCTGATGTAGAGGAGACCACATTGGGTGCAACGGGATACAGTAAATGGTATTGGTAGAGGTACAGCTAAATTCCTGTCGAATGTGGAAGGATCCTTTGGGGCCTTGGATGGAGGTGAGGGGTAGGTGTAGGCGGAGGCTTTGCAATTCCTGCTGTGGCATGGAAAGATGCCAGGAGTGGGGTGTGGACTGGTGGGGGGCACGGACTTGATGAATGTGTCCTGGAGGGAATGATCTCTCTGGAACTCTGATAGGTGTGAGAGGGAAATATATCTCTGTTGGTGGGGTCCTTTTGGAGGTGGCAGAAGTGGTGGAGGATGATGCAATGTATGTGGAGATTGATGGGTGGAAGGTGAGGACTGGGGGAGGGTTCTGTTGTTGTTGCGTGGGAGGGGTGGGGTTCAAGGATGGTGGTGTGGGTCGTGGAGGAAATATGCTGGAGGGCATCATCAACCACATGGGAAGGAAAATTGTGATCTTGGAAGAAGGAGGCCATCTGGGATTTTCTAAGGTGGAATTGGTCATCCTGGGAACAGATGCAGCAGAGGTGGTGGAATTGGGAATAAGAGATGGCATTTTTACAGGAGGTAGGGTGGGAAGAGGTGTAGTCTAGGTAGCTGAGGGAGTTAGTGGGCTTTTAGTAGATGTCTGTGGTTAGTCAGTTGCTGGAGATGGTGATGGAGAGGTCTAAGAAGGATAGGGACATGTCTGAGATTGTGAATTTGAGGTTAAGATGGAAGGTGTTGGTAAAGTTGATGAACTGTTCAACCTCCTCGTGGGAGCATGAGGTGGCGCTGATACAATCATTGATATAGTGGACGAACAGGAGGGGGTGGTGCTGGTGTAACTGCAGAAAATGGACTGTTCCACGTACCCAACAAAGAGACAGGCATAGCTGCGTCCCAAGCGGGTGCCCATGGCTACCCCTTTGGTTTGGAGGAAGTTGTTGAGGGTAAGGACCAGTTCAGCCAGGCGGATGAGGGTGTCAGTGGAAGAGTACTGGTTGGGATGATGTGAGAGGAAGAAATGGAGAGCTTGGAGACCATCGTTGTGGTAGATCAATGTATGCAGGGACTGGATTTCCATGGTGAAGATGAGGCACTGGGGGCTGGGGAAATGAAAATCTTGAAGGCCGTGGGTGGTGTCCCGAAAGTAGGTGGGGACTTCCTGAACTAAGGGGGACAGGTAGGCAGAGATGAGTTCAGTGACAGGACGGTGTCAAGGTAGGCTTTAAACAGTGGGACAGAAGAGCTGCAGCCATGTCCAGGTAAGATGTTGCTGGTTTGCAAGACTTTTTTCTGAGACAGTCTTTTTACTGCTGGCAGTTTCTTGGAAGATAGTTTACCTCACCTGTTTTCCACTGTCAACCTTCACCACGACGGTCTAACTTGCACTTCTGATGAGAAAGAAAGGGAGTAGCGACAGCAACACCAAAAGCACTCAGAGAAGTGGAGATGTTTGCTGATAGTTGCACGATGTTCAGCACTATTCACAACTCCTCTAATTATGAAGCATTCTACACCCCCACGCAACAAGGCTTAGACAACACTCAGACTTGGGATGATATGTTGTAAATGACATTCACGCAATACAAATGCCAGATAATTACATTATTGAATAAGAGTATCATCTTGACATTCATTGCTACAGTATGCTGCTACATGTATAACAAGCTGATGGAGCAGCACATGATATAAGAAATCAGATTTACGTTCTGTAGAAGAGTTTTACTGGACTTGAGACATCCGAGTTCTGAGGAAGGGTCAATGGACACGAAGCGTTAACTCTGCTTTCTCTCCACAGATACTGTGAAATCTGCTGAGTTTCTTCTGCAATTTCTGCTTTTGTTTCAGACTTTCAACTTCCACAGTTCTTTGTTTTATTGTACTTGCAGCATTAGTTATTTTCTTTCTCCACAAATGACCCCAGACTTGATGGGTTTCTTTACCACTTCCTGGTGTAAGTTCAAATGTAAACTCTACAGTGTGAATAGATTTAAACATGAGCAACAGTGGAAATTGAACAATTAATCAAAGCTCGACAAACATCCCAGTCTCACATTCCCATACGAAAGGAATTGGAAACAAAATTTACCTTGGTCTTTTCCTAAACTTCCTATTGTCATGGATACCAATTTTCAGTCAATTTGATTCATTTCATGAGATTTAACAAAATAGCTAAAGTACTGGAACATTCAAAGACTATGGCCAAAATCTATACTCCATTCACCAACCTAACTTTCACTCTGCTCATCATCGGCACACAGCAGCCATAGTGTATACCATCAACAAGTTGTGTTGCAGCAACTCACTGATTTTCTTCAACAGTATCTCTTATCCTGTGACTTGCACCACTTAGAAGGATAAGAGCAGCAAATACATGGAAGCACCATCATCTGCATGTTTCCTTTCAAGCAATAAACCATCCTTACTTCAAACTATGACACCATCCCTTTGCTGTTACTGGATTAAATACCTAGGATACTCTTCCAAACAGCATTGAAGATTTAAAAGTTTGCAACTGTTTGTAAGTAATCAAGAAGGCAACTCATCACAACCTTCTCATGGTCAATTTGTGATAGTAATGAATACTAACCTTTCTAGGGATGCCCATTTCCCAGTCCCTCCCACAGCTCTCAAGTCTCACTCTAACAGCCAGGAAAGTTCTATCACAGTGTCCCAGGATAGACTGACCCTACACTGACACTGCACCTTGCTGAACTCCAGGAAATGGATTCAAGGGCAAAAGAATTTGGTCCGTCTGTGGACCTGACATCCTGAAGGACCCCTGGGATGGGGGGGGAGATGAAACCAGAAGCATCTGCTCAGGTGGGAACAAGGATAGTGACGAGGAGAAAATCAAGGTAAATTGTATAGACTAGGAGAGCATGGAGGTTTATGGGAGCAGGTGTTATTGCAGAGGTCATCACCATTACCTCCACAGGGAGAGGGACAGGACCAGGCTGGCCATCATTAAAGCTAAATTTCTGGACTTAGAAGGAAAGGAGAAAAGTTGGAGGTGAAGTATTACATGGTGAGTTTGGGGTGTGGCGGTGGATATCAGTGGAAATGAGCTGTCTGCGTAGAACAAGCTCAAAGAATATATAAATACTAGAGGGACTGTGCCTGGCTAGCAGGCTTAATCTGTTGCAATTGCATTCTCTGACATCACTTATTGTTTGTTAAAGTGACATTGCTCTGGTAAATACCCAGGCAATGTCAAGGATGGGCATAGTCCATGTGAGTCTGATGGACAAAAACGCAGGCTTCATTTCTGCTGGGCAGGAATCCATCAAACAATCAAATGGATCAATCATATACTCGCAAAATATAGCTACACATTTTGCAAACAACAAATAATATAGGCATATGGAAGGAAAATGCTGTTGAGAATGATCAGGTCAGCCATGATCTCATTGAAAGGTGGAGTGCACCTGATGGGCTGAATGGCCTCCTTCTGCCCCTATTCCTAATGATTTTACAGAACTATATCATCATGCCTATGAAATACCTGGAGGGTATATTTGAGATTCAAATACTGATCGTAGAGCAAGGTCCACTTGTTTACCTTGCAGATTGCACATAGAAATCTCAATAAAGCAGAAGTTATTGTCATTGACTTTGAAAGAGGCAGATGCAACCAATATAGAACTTGTATTATCCACAAGAATGCAATGGGGCATGGAACAAATGGTCTCTATAATTGTGCTGTGAAATGATAGAGGCTACCGCGTGTAATAATAAGTTGCATGATTGATGAGGAATGGAGATAAGAAGGGTTCAGAGCTCATGGAACAATCCCAGTAGAGTGTTATGTGTTAGCCATTCAGCTGGTGCAGACGTCCACCATGTAGGTGACTATGCCAAAGAACCATGAGAACTCAATACCTGCTCAACTGCTGCATGTTTCACTTTTTGGAGGAGTTTGTGCAACGACCATCTGCAGCCTATGACAGCACTGGCCTTCCTTTAAGCCAAGAACTTGTTCTGTTCCTTATTTTCCAATCTAAGCTGTTGCCAGCAGGAGTCAGGATCCAGTCAGAGATGAGCTCTGGCCACAGTGATTGCCTGGCGAAGGCAGTGAAGGCAGATTCATGAGGAGCAGGTTAGATAGCAAACCACCACCAAGCCAAAGAGTACCCAGCTCAGGCAGACCCGGCAGATACAAGGGCCCTTCAGATTTATCAAGGCCAAAGGAGGATCAGAGTCTTTCATCCTGGAATCTCTCTCCTGGGGATGACCAATGTGTGGTATTTATGCGGGCTGTATATGTCCCAGGACACCGTGATGAAACTATGCCTGCTCCTAGACTAGGGACCTAAGGGCTGAAGGAGCAGGACCAGGAGTGTGGGACCATCCTCACTTCGGGGCTGTGAAGCTGCTTTGAACTTCTACATGACTGGCACCTTGCAACGAATGATGGGTGATTTGCGTGGGTTCTCTGTCATCCATCCACAAATGCATCAGGACAGTGACCGATGCCATCCGTGTAGGATCACAATGGTTCTTAATGTTTCCTGATTATGAGGTCAGTGCTGTAGGAACGTAGCTGGGCTCCCCCATGTACAGTGTACCATCAACTGTCCACAAATGGCACTGAGAGGACTGTATCACACTGCTACAAAATTCATCAACAGGGAAGAGTTCCATTCCATTAATATCTAGATGACCTGTGATCACTGTTTTCAATCCCTAGGAGGTGTGCCCACTACCCTTGAGCACTTTTGTGTATCTGCTGTGGTTGAAGGTCCAGGTGTCTTACAAGGTTGGGTATTGGGACAAGGACTACTGACTGGGACCATAGCTCATAGCATCATTTCACAACTTCCTAACTTTGGAAAACACATACAATGCCAACTGAACTTTGACAGGGCCTTGGTGGAGCAGATGACAAGACTGCTGAAGATGTTGAAGATGTTGTGTTGCATCTTCCTAGCATGTTGTGCTCTACACAATTGTAACAGGTAACAAGGTGATGGTCCAGATATTGAGAAACTAGGAGAATGGAAGCTGTCTTCTCTGAGGAGGAGAATGAGGACATTGAGAAGGAGGAAGTTCTTCCTGTGCTCAGCAGCTTTGGATGCCTGAAGCCAGACAGGATCTGATTGACATCCACTTCCAGTAGAGGACATTTGGCTGCAGCAGACAATTGTAGATTGCAAAATAGTCATTGGTCATCTTGCCAGCATTTAGCTGCAGCAAATTGTGGGGGAGAACTGCACCCTGTGTTTGTTTTGTTTGTGTTTGCTTTTGATGGCAAACTAAATACTTACCTTTGAAATTGACTAAACACTAGCTTGTCTGTGATGGTTCTCCACTGGAAATTGAAAAGTTGCTGGTCTACAATGGACATTAAGGACAGATGAACAATGTTGTAGAGAGGATGATAGGCTATGATATGGCTAAAAACAGTCAAGCTGTGTGATCCAGTGGTTAGACAGCAACCGGGGCAAGAAAGTGGAATAGTATATGTGAAGAAGTATCAGCCATGTGTTTGTGACTGCAGTGCCATTACATTACCGTTGATGGGAAACTCTGGAATGCCAACACTAGGATTTAACCAGGGTTTAAAGATGGTGAGGATGCTGGGATTGCTGGTTTATTCCAGGGTTTCTGGTGAATGGTGAGTTCTTCTAGCAATGGCGAGTGAGAGAAACATGTTAGCATTGGACAAAGAGGGCACCATAGTAGCAGTGTTGTTGGTTAATGAGATAAGTTTGGACAACGTGCTGAGAGATAAAATAACTATTTTATTTTATAGCGAGAAACCCTCCATCAAACTCAACAAAATTTGACTCTTAGGCAAAATGTCATAAGATGCAGCCCACTATAATGACAGCAATCACTACTCCAATCACCCAGCCATTAAAATGTTATTGTGCTGCTTTTCCAGTCTGCTAATCTTGAAATTCCCAGTATCATCATATAATGATCCTAATGATTTCACCTCCAGAAGAGAACACATTTAATTAACATTGTTTTAAAGGTAGGGTGCCATTTAAAATATATCGAAACAGCAGGTGACTTCATGGCAAGTGACAATAATAGAAATAAATGTACCTTTTTTAATGGAGCTGTGGTGAGTGGCTATAAACTAATGTGGTTCTAATTAAAATTCATTAATTTTACCACTATGGGTCTTTGATATTTTCCTGTATTCCCTGCCATTCTGTCAGCAGAGCAAGTTGGATGCTTTGTCTTCACCACCTGCACTCAGTACCATAAATGTCTAAATGAGAATCCAGCAATGCAATGATACATCTTTAGTCTGTCAAAGCTTGTTTGCACCTGGAGTATTTTTAGATACCAGATGTTCTTTTCCTAATATATCCAACGATAATGTAGTCACCCAAATGGATTAATGCGAACATGTACTGACTGCAACAACCAAACTTCTCATTACTCTTTCACCTGAACTGATGTAACTATTTTACGTCTTATTTCCTTCATTGAGTATTATAAATAGGAATCTGTTCCAGCTAGACTGTTGTTTTGTTTATTTGTTGTTTTTTAATATGACTCACCATTATAGATTGGTGCCATTGATTTCATCTGGTGTGAACTGAAAGTCCATTGCAGCTTTCAAAACACATACTATTTCATATGTTGTTTTCGCAAAACTATTTTATTTTTCCAAAACATTTATAGCAGATGATTTTGAATTGCATTTATGAAACAAAAAGCTTACAGAGGCAATTTCTTGATTGAGATATGACCTTTAAATGAGCAGAAAGAGCATCAGCTTGTATTATTTTTAATTCTGGTAGCATAGTAGAATGCAGAGAAGTATAATTTTCAAGGGAATTAGTTTGTTTAGAAGATCCCGCTACTGTCATATCTCTCGATTCAAGTACAAACGGTGTAATAGGATACAAATATCTCCTTACTTCCAATGGTATCAGGGATGTAATTGTGGAGTTTCATCCTTACACTGGTCACAGGTGGACAATATAAAACATAATTTATAGTGTTCCAGTACAAACTTGGGCTTGAACTTCACACAGAAATTCATACACACAAGGGTGAGTCCACTTTCATTTGGTTGAATCGCCTTCTGTTTTAACAGCCCTCAAAACAGCTGCTAGGTCTTTGGTCTGACAATACCAATAAGAGTAGCAAATACTCTGGAACTACAGGCAGTCCCTATTAGAAGTAGACAGGCTGGCAGTTCCAAAAAGGGGTTGAGAGGCAAGGTTTGGCAGGGCAGAAAGGGGTTAAGACACTGGGAAAGGACAAATTGCCCATCTATGGTCCTGGTTTTTATCTTGGCTTTAAACCCAGAGTGACATCTGCAATTGATTTTTATAATTATAAAAGGAGCTATTATATACAGCTAAAACAATTCAACCTATACTACAGATTATAATGAAAAAAACACTGAAGAGTTTGAAAATGGAGTTTCATGCAAACATTTATCCAGAAATTCAATAATTAGTTTGGATAATAAATGCCACTAAGGCAAATATTTTATTATAAAAGCTTATTACTTATGTTATATACCAAAGACGGGAATGAAACACTGTGGCAGCATATTAAGAACTTGAACAATCTAATTAGGTGGCTGATGGGTTGGATTGGTTAATGGTTGGTGTTCTAGGATGTCAGGTGTGTGGGTGTTTGATGTGCCAGGTGAGTAAGGATTGGTGTGCCGGGTGGGAGAGAGAGTAGGATACTAGTGCCCAGAGTAGATTGAGAGTTGTGTTACGTGGGCAATTGGGTCAGATTGTATGAGGAAATTGGGAGTTTGGGGAGAGAGGGAATGGAGGGGGAATGACCCAAGGACAAGGTAGAGTTTGTCAAGTCCAGGGTTGGGGATTCAAAGGTGAGTCAGTTGGGGTCAGATCATGCATGGTTGTGGTGCAGTCAGAAATCAGGGGGATTCAGGTCAGGTTGGATTTGATTTGGATGTGGGGTCTGGTGTCTATGGGATATTGAAGAGGGATCAATGGTGCATCTGTAGTCACTTTACCAGGTACTCAGTAATCATAACAAGATTTAATCCCTCTAAATTGTCAAAGCAAAGTCGATTGGAATCCTTCAAAGTCTCCTACACTAACTCAGAGTCTGGGGCATCTTCAGTGGGCTCCAAATGCCAGGTGATGCCCATTGGAAGTTACAACTTCCAGAATAAATCTTATGAAATCAGCTGTATTGGAGCTTCTATATGGCCCAATGTACAACTCTTACCTACATCGCGACAACAACTATCTTCCCATTGGAAAATCTGGGCTATTATATCCTTTAATGCAGTTCCACAATGTGAAATGTTAGCCAATCTCAGTTGTGACTGAAGTGAATCCTTCCTGTGTTTAGGCTGAACTAGACTGTATCAGTTAACCAATTCAGGGGGATTCTGTGCATACCATAAACGGGAAAAAAAAAGTCACAAGTTCATCCAAACAAACAAGTGACTTTACACAAGAGGTTAAGTACATAAACTTGCTGAATGTGGAAAATGTTTTTTCGAAGCTCGTTATACTCTTGAGAACCTAAGTTACCAATTCTTCTAATTAAGAACCTTGAGTACTTTTGAATGTTAAGATGATATTAATAAAGCTTAGTAATGAAAAAAATCTGAGCTACTCTTTCAATCACTCAAATAAAATATTCTGTAAAAAGGATCTGATCCGTGTAAATGTTAATATTGTTGGTGATAATTTAAGATGCTTCAAGAAAGCAAAGTTTAAGAAATGCAATAAATATTCAATGTAAACAGTAAACCACTAAATGATATTTGGTGAAGTGTTAAAATGAAAGGGGTAATAGTTTCCCCTGAGCAACTTTGAAGCCTACTGAAGTAAAAACTTAATATAATCCCCAAATTCAGAGCAATCTCAATTTTGTTGGAAGTGGCCATTTTCAGGTGTTTAGTGTCAGTGAGAACACATATGCACCAATATAGAGAACGGTCAGCAGACAACATATTTATCTATCTCAGCTTTGACAAAGGGTCAGTTAGACTCGAAACATCAGCTCTTTTCTCTCCTTACAGATGCTGCCAGACCTGCTGAAATTTTCCAGCATTCTCTCTTTTGGTAACATATTTATCTAAGTGACTCTGTACCTATGTGCCTTTGGTAAGACTGGCTTTTGCTATTCTTTCTTATTGCCTTGAGAAGGTGGTGTTTGGCTTTTTTGGTTGATATTTCATGCAACATCGTGACTTGCCAAGCTATATTTCAAGGAGAATTTTAAAATTAATAAGACTGATATGGGATTGGAAATTTGCATCTGGTTCCATTTGGAAAATTGATGTAATGATATCTAATTTCAGCCTCACATTCCTAATGACACAGGCGTGGGCATTATATTCAATCAAACGTGCTTGGGACAATTTAATCAAATGAGTTTTTTTTTATGGACACATAGTTTAATTTTATGTTTACTCTTTTCTAATTTAAATTAAGCCTAAAGCTGAATTTGGTTGAACACTCCAATTGGTATTGACCATCTCATTTCAGTGCAAGTTGAATTTTATATATCTCGATTAACTGCAGGATTTTTCCTAGTAAGGAGAGAGAAGTAGTATTTAAGAAAGAATAGCAAAGTTCACTCCAAGCAGAAACAAAGACAGCAGGTATTGAGAACTGGGCTCTGAACGAGCAGATACTGAGAATTAGGCTCGGTGTGTGCAGATACTGAGAGCCAGAAATTGTGTGCACCATGAGGATAACCAATTTCTGCATCTGAGCAGGGAGAGGAACTTTATTTCTTAACTTCATTATGTACCTCTTTCCTCGGAGTTATTAAACATGATAATTGTCATGTTTTAATAACCCCAGTCAACTGAATGTTTTAATGGAAGGATCTAAGATCATAAGATTTCCTGGATGGAAGATGACCTATTTCTGTGCAGTTCATCTTCGACATTCCTGCTAATTGTCAGATGCAACAGTAACCAAGTTGACGTTGACTGATCAAGTATATTTAAATTTTTTACTGAGTGACATGACGTCAGTACCAGTTAAGTTATTTAGTAAACACTTAGACATGACAGCAACTATTTTGCTCCCATTGCAACAAGCTCTAGAGTGAATTAAGCATCAAATCGATTTTGGAGGTACTGTTCCAGAGGTGCTTGTAAAATTGGAATTGAATTCAAATTAAGCATCGAAAAATCAGTAAATCAGTTTATGTTTTAAAAAAATATTTTAACTAACAACAACTTCAATCTGATTTTTGTTCTTGTACTAACAATATGAGTGAAGCACGTATTTGATCATTATTAAACTTTAAAAAAACAGAAAGTCAAGCATTAAACCTGTACTCATATCCTATAAAGGGTAAATGCAAATTTATTAAGAAAGGTAATTTACATCCAATTCTATTTACTGCATTTTTCTAAAATGTAAATGCAGTTCCTTTGATTTTTAGTTACATTTGCGTAATTATATTCTCATGGCAAATGAGACTTTATGTTCTTTTTTCTGTAAGAATAGCTGCTTTTGGTTCTCTCATTGTTTTTCTTTCAAAAATCTATAAAGTTCTTAGAATTCACAGGTGGTCGGCAAGAATTTTATAGAAACCAATAAGGCTAGAATATTTAACAGAGGCTGAAAATAAATTAAACACTGCTTGTATGGCAGATCTTAATGTCAAAGGTTGATGGAATTATTGCTAATTAAGAATACATTCTTCCACTCAAGCTACTATTTGTTTTATTAAACTTGCTGGTTGTGTTTCTCCACCTGTTAAGAAACAAGGTCACTCTGACAACTATTACCATGACAAATTGTCTTAATTATACCCTTGAGATGCAATCCTCAATGCAAGCCTGGTTAAAATACAATTTAGTGACACATGACATTATTAAACCCTGAAGGTAAGTTGTTGGTACGGTCTCATAAGACAATCACATGCCGAACTCATTAAGAACTATGGTGTCATTTAAGACAATTAAAAGGCAAGGTAATTTTTTTTAACTTTTAACATTTTTAACATTTAAATCTCAATAAACAAAATGTTCTGCTTCATGAGGGTCCAACATCATTTATACATTTAACAATACATAAAAGTATTCAACACTATTCCTATAGACTATACTTGAATTAATAGGTTCTGTTGAACTTGCAGTAAAACATAAAATAGTCATTGTTTTTAATGTAACTAACACTTGCTACAGTCAGATTAATTTTGCAAATTAATTTCAATGTTGGCAGCAAAAAGTGTGCATGCATGATTGCATTTTAGCAAAAATTTATTTGGTACTGGGTAATATTAAGTACTAATGTGCACAGTATTGTTTCGTCTGGTATCTTTAAAGATAGTATAACATTATGGTCTATCATTCATGGGCACGTTTTACAGAGCAGTTTATTAGTTATTACAATGGTTTGTGCAGCTTTTTCCAAATCCGTCAAATTTCAGAAAAAAATAGATGCCTCAAGCTTATCCAATTTCATAGAATCATAGAATTTCTACAGTGTGGAAACAGGCCTTTCGGCCCAACAAGTCCACACTGACTCTCAGAAGACTAATCCACCCAGACCGATTCCCCTACCTTATTATCCAACATTTACCACTGACTAATGCACCTAACCTACACATCCCTGAACACTATGGGCAATTTAGCATTGCCAATTCACCTAACCTGCACATCTTTGGATTGTGGGAGGAAACAAGAACACCTGGAGGAAACCCAGCCAGACATGGGGGGAATGTGCAAACTTGGTTTTACTAATGTACAAATTGTTATTTGTTACTGAGGAAGATTTTGGTTCCCAAAAAATAGTTTTTAAATTGCTTAATATTCTTCCACATTGCTTCATTCCAATCTTTCTGTTGGTATATTACCCAAATTATAAGTACCTATAATACAATACGTGCCTTAGTGACAATGTATAGTCCTGAATTATCATCTAATTTCTGGATAATATGTTGACTTCAAACCTCCTTCTTCAAATTCTTTAATGGCTTTTAAAAAAAAATTGTAGCCTATACTATAGGCTGGATTCTTCGAATGAGCAGAAGTTTATTTTATGGTTATGAACATTGCTTTCAGTTGTCACTGTTTAAATGTAGTGTCAGAAATAGATACAAACCAAACAATAGAGACATGAGCACATCCTCTGTGCTGTCAAAGTCGCACTGGTTAGTTCAGTAGGCTGGACAGCTTGTTTGCGATGCAAAGTGATGACAACAGCGTAGGTTCAGTTACTGTACCATCTGAGATTATCAAGAAGGTCCCTCCTTCTCAACCATTTCCCTTCACTGAAGTGTAATGACACTCAGATTAAGCCACCACCAGTCATTTCCCTCTTATGGGACTATGGCAACTTTATTTTTTACTGTCAGAGGTGCCCATCACGGATATGCCATATAATGAGGCATATATGTCTGTACAGATGGATGTAAAAGATCATGGTACCATTCAAAACAGAATAAAATGGCGTCATGGTTAACATTCATGCCTCAATCAACAAGACAGTTTATCTACTCCTTTCTGTGTAGAATATGGTAGTATAGTGCATTACACTGAAACAATGATGAGATCTCAAGAGTACTTTTTTTGCCCATGGTACACATTGTGATATAATATGCTGTAAGAGGCAATATATCAAGGAAAGATTTTTCCTGTTTCATGACCTGCAGTTGCAAATGACTTATTGCTATATTTCTTTGCATGCTTATTCTTCTAAATACCATTTATATTTTCTGAATGTTCAATTTCTATCCTTTCAAGTTCTTTGCATGTCTATTATTGTTCATTTCAACTTGTTTGACACCGTATTGTCAGTTACATAGAATAACATTCGACACTTTAACTGGTAAACCATGAATCTAAGAATGCATTACTTTCAAGTCTAAATGTCAAAGTTTGACTGCGTGGTTATGCTTCTAGTGGCTCTAGTGTAATAAAGGAATAGAAATGCTCAATGACATATGAGTGCAACTCAGGAATCTACTGCAAAGAAATCCTAAATACAGTACTCAGTCAACAGACCAAAATTCATGGTGGTTTTGAACCCCTATATATCCTGCCCTGTGAGAAGAACAATCAACAATCTGGACCACCTCATTTGTCCTTTATTTTACAAGTGACCACGTCAATACTCCCTGACCCATGAACATTCTGTCCCCACCACTCCCTCACCATGGCCTACCTTGAACCTTGCATTAAGTTTTATTTCTGAGTGTTTTGGCTAAGTGTAATGGGTGAGACCAAATAAAGCTGCTGCCATTTGAGCATGTTCAAAACTAATTAAATCCTCCACAGAAATTAAACTGGGATAAAAAAAGACAGAAGTAACATTTATATAGTGCCTCAGGATGATCCAATTCATGGTGCAGATAATTGATTGCTTTTGAAATATAATCACTGTTCTTCTCAGGTTGTGTCCCACTAAAAATCAATAAGACAATGCGACAATTAATCTATTTCTGGATATCTTAACTGAGGGATAAAAATTGAATTGGACACTGGGAAGTCTCCCCTGTTCACTTTGATCAGAACCACATGGATCTTTTATGTCAACTTGAAGAATGGAATCAATGTAAAATGAAAGAATAACTTGTATGGATTAACTGATCACTTTTAACAGATTTGATCATTCATAACATTTTACACCTTTGTCAAAAACAATTCAATCTACCTTCTTCTTGAGAACAATTTTCAAAAGCAGAAAGCAGAATCAAATCATGGACAATTGGGTTTCACGTTGGCGCTAAGATTGATATCAAAAAGTCAAAAGGTATATCTTGCTCTTATGTCAAGAATCATGACATATATACACATGGAACAGTGAACCTATAACTTCTTTAATATATCTCAATCAATATTTTTGCACTAAATCTTTTTCAGGGCATTTCATTTTCATTTTTCCTGAACTTCAATTGTCCGTGCAAATGTCAGCACATAATAATGAAGCCAGTGAGCTATGTTACACGCTTGTTTTCAGATTGTCATAAATTACTCTCATCCTTTTGCAGAGATATCAACATGCATGCAATTGTATTACAACTACATACATAGCACACTGTGCAAAATAAAAATCAATGACCATCAGTTTATTTGCAAGGTTATGGTAGCTAATGGACATGGCGTTTGTCATAGGGTCACAGAGAGTCATAGAGTCATACAGCACGAAGACAGGCCTGTCAGCCCAAACTCATCCATACCGACCTAAATGTCCATCCATGCTAACCCTGTTTCCCTGCACTTGGCCCATATCCTCCTAATCCTTTCCTATCCATGTGTTTGTCCAAATGCCTTTTAAATGTTGTTAATGTACCCACTTCTGCTGGCAGCTCATTCCATATGCATACCACCCTCTCTATAAAAAACATTGCCCCTCATGTTTCCTTCTTATTCCTTCCCCTCTTAAACTGATGACTTCTAGTCCTTGATTCCCCAATTCTGGGGAAAAAAAAACCTGAGTACATTCACTCTATCCATACCTCTCATGATTTTATGCACTTCGATAAGATCCACCCTCAGTCTCCTATGCTCTACAGAAAAAAGTCCGAGCTTGTCCAACCTCTTGCTATAGCTCAGACCACTGACCTCCAGCAACATCCTTGTAAAAGTTTTCTGTACTCTTTCCAGTATAATATCATCCTTCCTATAACGAGGTGAACAAAACTGAACACAATACTCCAAGTGTGGCCTCACCGACATCCTGTATAACTGCAACATCACTTCCCAACTTCTATACTCATTGCCCTGACTGATGAAGGCCAGTGTGCCAAAAGTCTTTTTCACTTCCCTGTCTACCTGTGACTCCACTTTCAGACAGCTGTGAATCTGAACTCCAAGGTCCCTCTGTTCCACTACACTCTTAAGGTCCTACCATTAACAGTGAAACACCTTACTTAAAACTACAAGACCTCACACTTATCTATATTAAACCCCATTTGCTATTTCTCTGCCCACTTCCCCGGCTGATCAAGGTCCTGCTGCATTTTCTGATACCCTTCTTCACTGTATACAACACCACTTATTTTAGTGTGATCAGTAAACTTACTAATCACGCCTTGTACATTCTCATCTAAATCATTAATAGAGATGATAATCAGTATGGACCCAGCACCAACCCCTGAGGCACTCTATTAGTCACAGACCCCCAATCTGACAAGCATCCTTCCAGTCATACCCTCTGCTTCCTATTATCAAGCCAATTTTGTATCCAATTTGCCAGCTCGCCCTGGATTCCATGCAACCTACCCTTCCAAACCAGTCTACCATGTGGAACCTATATACTGAAATCTATATAGTCTATGTCTACCACTCTGCCCTCATCAACATTTCTATCACTTCATCAAAGAACTGAAACAAATTCGTGAGGCACAATCTTCCTCTCACAACGCCAAACTGACTAATCAAACCCTGACTTTCCAAATGAGACATAGAGAAGTACAGCATGGAAACAGATCCTTCAGTCCAACCCGGCCATGCTGACCAGATATCCCAATCCAATCTAGTCCCACCTGCCAACACCTGGCCCATATCCCTCCAAACCCTTCCTATTCATATACCCATCCAAATGTCTTTTAAATGTTGCAATTTTACCAGCCTCCATCACTTCCTCTGGCAGCTCATTCCATACCCGTACCACCCTTTGCATGAAACAGTTGCCCCTTAGGTCTCTTTTATATCTTTCCCCTCTCAACCTAAACCTATGCCCTCTAGTTCTGGACTCCCCAACCCCAGGGAAAAGACTTTGCCTATTTGCCTTATCCATGCCCCTCATAATTTTGTAAACCTCTATAAGGTTACCTCTCAGCCAGGGAAAACTGCCCCAGCCTGTTCAGCCTCTCCCTATAGCCAAATGCTCCGACCCTGGCAACATCCTTGTCAATCTTTTTTGAACCCTTTCAAGTTTCACAACATCTTTCTGAAAGGAAGGATACCAGAATTAGACACAATATTCCAACAGTGGTCGATCTAATGTCCTCTTCAGCCCAACATGACTTCCCAGCTCCTGTACTCAATACTCTGGTCAATAAAGGAAAGCATACCAAACGCCTTCTTCACTATCCTATCTACCTGTGACTCCAATTTCAAGTAGTTATAAACCTGCACTCCATGGTCTCTTTGTTCAGCAACACCATTAAGTGTAAAAGTCCTGCTATGATTTGCTTTCCCAAAATGCAGCACCTTGCATTTATCTGAATTAAACTCCATCTGCCACTTCTCAGCCCATTGGCCCATCTGGTCAAGATCCTGTTATAATCTGAGGTAACCCTATTCACTGTCCACTATATCTCCAATTTTGTAGTCATCTGCAAACATATTAACTGTACCTCTTATGCTCACATCCAATTCATTTATGTAAATGACAAAAAATAGAGGACCCAGCACCGATCCTTGTGGCATTCCACTGGTCACAGGCCTAAAGTCTGAAAAACTACCCTCCAGGACCACCCTCTGTCTTCTACCTTTGAGCCAGTTCTGTATCCAAATGGCTAGTTCTCCCTGTATTCCATGAGATCTAACCTTGCTAATCAGTCTCCCATGGGGAACCTTGTCACATGCCTTATGAAGTCCATATAGATCACATCTACCAATCTGCCCTCATCAATCCTCTTTGTTACTTCTTCAACAAACTCAATCATATTTGAGACATGATTTCCCATGCACAAAGCCATGTTGACTATCCCGAATCAGTCCTTGCCTTTCCAAATACATGTACATCCTGCCCCTCAGGATTCCCTCTAAACAATTGCCCATCACCAACGTCAGGCTCACTGGTCTATTGTTCCCTGGCTTGTCCTTACCACCCTTCTTAAACAGTGGCACCACGTTAGCCAACCTCCAGTCTTCCAGCACCTCACATGTGACTATCAATGATACAAATATCTCAGCAAGAGGCCCAGCAATCAGTTCTCGAGCTTCCCACAGAGTTCTAGGGTACACCTGATCAGGTCCTGGGGGTTTTTCAATGTTTATGTGTTTCAAGACATCCAGCATTTTCTCCTCTGTAATATGGACATTTGCAAGATGTCATCATCTATTTACCTACATTCTATATCTTCCATGCCCTTTTCCACAGTAAATACTGATACAAAATAGTCGTTTAATATCTCCCCCATCTGTTGTGGCTCCACACGAAGGCCACCTTGCTGATCTTTGAGGGGTCCTATTCACTCGCTAGTTATCCTTTTGTCCTTAATGTATTTGTAGAAACCCTTTGGATGCTCCTTAACTGTTTGTCAAAGCTATCTCCTGTCCCCTTTTTGCCCTCCTGATTTCCCTCTTAAGTGTATTCCTACAGCCGTTATACTTTGCTAAGGATTCACTCGATCTATCCTGTCTATACCTTACAATATGCTTCCTTCTTTTTCTTAACTAAACCCTCAATTTCTCTAATCATCCAGCGTTCCTTACACCTGCCAGTCTTTCCTTTCACCCCATCAGGAATATATAACAGGAATATGGGCGGCACGGTGGCACAGTGGTTAGCATTGCTGCCTCACAGCGCCAGAGACCCGGGTTCAATTCCCGCCTCAGGCAACTGTCTGTGTGGAGTTTGCACATTCTCCCTGTGTCTGCGTGGGTTTCCTCCGGGTGCTCCGGTTTCCTCCCACA
>NC_057729.1:13901242-13922010 GCF_004010195.1 Chiloscyllium plagiosum
AACTTTATTGCTGGAACAGCACAGCAGGTCAGGCAGAATCCAGGGAACGGAGATTCGACGTTTCGGGCACAGGCCCTTCTTCAGGAATGAGCAGAGAGTGTTCAGCAGGAGAAGATAAAAGGTAGGGAGGAGGGATTTGGAGGAGGGGCGTTGGAAATGTGATAGGTGGAAAGAGGTCAAGGTGAGGGTGATAGGTCGGAGTAGGGTGGAGGCGGAGAGGTCAAGAAGAAGACTGCAGGTCAGGAAGGCGGTGCCGGGCTGGAAGGATCCGGCTGAGACAAGGTGGGGGGAGGGGGGATGAAGAAACTGGTGAAGTCCATGTTCATCCCCTGTGGTTGGAGGGTTCCCAGTCGGAAGATAAGACGCTCCTCCTCCGACCGTCTGGTTGTTGTGGTTTGGCGGTGGATGAGTCCAATGACCTGCATATCCTCGGTGTAGTGGGAGGGGGAGTTGAAATGCTGTGCCACAGGTTGGTTGGTTGTCTCAGCCGGATCCCTCCAGCCCGGCACCGCCTTCCTGACCTGCAGTCTTCTTCTTGACCTCTCCGCCTCCATCCTACTCCGACCTATCACCCTCACCTTGACCTCTTTCCACCTATCACATTTCCAACGCCCCTCCTCCAAGTCCCTCCTCCCTACCTTTTATCTTCTCCTGCTCACATTTCCAACGCCCCTCCTCCAAGTCCCTCCTCCCTACCTTTTATCTTCTCCTGCTGAACACTCTCTGCTCATTCCTGAAGAAGGGCCTGTGCCCGAAACGTCGAATCTCCTGTTCCCTGGATGCTGCCTGACCTGCTGTGCTGTTCCAGCAATAAAGTTTCTACTTTCTTTATACTCATCTAAGGATTCGCTCGATCTATCCTGCCTATACCTTACATATGCTTCCTTCTTTTTCTTAACCAAACCCTCAAGTTCTTTAGTCATCCAGCATTCCCTATACCTACCAGCCTTTCCTTTCACCCTGACAGGAATATACATTCTCTGGAATCTTGTTATCTCATTTCTGAAGGCTTTCCATTTTCCAGCCGTCCCTTTAACTGTGAACATCTGCCCCCAATCAACTTTCAAAAGGTCTTGCCCAAAATTGGCCTTTCTCCAATTTAGAACTTCAACTTTTAGATCAGGTCTATCCTTTTCCATCACTATTTTAAAACGAATAGAATTATGGTCACTGGCCCCAAAGTGCTCCCCCACTGACACCTGCCATGCCTTTTGTCCCAAGACTAGGTCAAGTTTTGCACCTTCTCTAGTAGGTACTTCCACATACTGAATCAGAAAATTGTCTTGTACGCACTTAAGAAATTCCTCTCCATCTAAACCTTTAACACTATGGCAGTCCCAGTCTATGTTTGGCAAGTTAGAATCTCCTACCATAACCATGCTATTATTCTTGCAAATAGCTGAGATCGCCTTACAAGTTTGTTTCTCAATTTCCTTTGACTATTAGGGGGTCTATAATACAATCCTAATAAGGTGATCATCCCTTTCTTATTTCTCAGTTCCACCCAAATAACTTCCCTGGATGTATTTCCGGGAATATTCTCCCTCAGCTTAGCTGTAATGCTATCCCTTGTCAAAAATGCCACTCCCCCTCCTCTCTTGCCTCCCTTTCTATCCTTCCTGTAGCATTTGTATCCTGGAACATTAAGCTGCCAGTCCTGCCCATCCCTGAGCCATGTTTCTGTAATTGCTGTGATATCCCAGTCCCATGTTCCTAACCATGCCCTGAGTTCATCTGCCTTCCCTGTTAGGCCCCTTGCATTGAAATAAATGCAGTTTAATTTATTAGTCCTACCTTGTCCCTGCCTGTCCTGACTGTTTGACTCGCTTCTGTTCTCAACTGTACCAAAATGTCTATCTTATCCCTCAGATTCTTCTCAAGTAACTTACCTACCACAGATATTAAGCTTACTGATCTGTAGTTCCCAGGCTTTTCTTTGCAGCCCTTCTTAAATAAAGGCATAACATTCGCCTCCCTCCAGTCTTCTGTGACCTCACATGTGGCTAACATTGAAGCAAAAATATCAGCCAGGGCCCTCGCAATTTCTTTTCTAGCCTCTTGTAGTGTTCTTGGATGTATCTGGTCAGGACTAGGAGTTTTATCCATCTTCATACATTCTAATACATCCAACACCTCCTCTACTGTGATATAGACTGTCCACAAAGTATCACCACTAACTTTTCCAAGTTCCCAAGTCATGTTGATTAAAATAGCCTTTCTTTTGTTCTACCGAATTTAATGATTTCCAGAAACCTAAAATTAAAGCAGAAAATTATGGAAATATTCAATGTGTCAGAATCATCTCTCGTGAGAGAGAAACATGGGAAGCATCACCTCAGTTCAGTTCCGAAGCATTATCTTGATTTTCTGATTGCATCTCATTGTAAGTCTCCATTTTTCTATCATCTTTACCACTCTCTCCTTGGTATTCAGTATTGTCCAATGAAGTCCAATGTCAGCTTGATGAACAACACCTTATCTTCTGATTAGACACTTTACACTCTCCCAGGGATAAAGTGAGTTCAATAATTACAGACCAAATTGCAAGATCTGAATCTTCCTAATGAATACTGACTACCTTATTTTTGTTTTTGCATTTTGTTTTTGACCAGATCAGACCCCCTCAAGATATCTTAAGAAGATAGCCTACACTATAACTTTTTCTTATTTTACAGGTGGATGTGAAGTGCATGTTCCAGATGTGATGTGACTGGTCAAACAACTCAATGTTAGTCAGAACACAATTTATTTAAACATTATTTTTAAAATACAAACAAAGGAAAGAGGAATTTAGAATAACTTAGCTGTTGGAAAATGTAACCGATTAATAGATACAGTACCCATTACTAATAAACTGCTCCCATAAACTCACCCCTTGGCAAAAAGGTAAATTCAGACACAGATTCTTACATGCAGTTGTTCAATCCAGGAGGAAACGGTCTCAAGAGAGATTGCAGCGAAAGTAACAGCCAGGAATTATTTATTGAAGCTTCCAGACTCCAAACAGCTTCTGACTGGTGAAGCTAAAAAAAATCTAGAAAGCCTGTTCTGTGAGAGCTGGCCACTCCCCTTCCATTGCTACAACTGTGATCTTTGAGAACATTTGTAGCTCAGATTGCGGTTCAGGTAGTAAGTTTGCTCGCTGAGCTAGAAGGTTTGTTTTCAGACATTTCGTCACCATGCTAGGTAATATCATCAGTGAGCCTCCATGGAAGAGTTGGTGATATGTCTCGCTTTCTATTTCTGTGTCTTGATCTGTAAAGGTGGGTGATATTATTTCTGGTTCTTTTTCTCAGGGGTTGTACATAGGGTCCAAATCAATGTGCTTATTAATGGAGTTCTGGTTCAAGCCGTTTTCAGTAGCCAGCTTGATACCTCTGTTGTTAATGTTTCTCTTCAAAATAAAAATTTGGAACAAAACAAGCTTTTTTAAAATGACAGCATTGTCATAATTTCATTAAGAGACAATCTAATCTCATTTCTCAGCAGGTCCTTATTTTCTTCTCCTTCCATGAGAAACTAGATGACTCCAACTTCTGAGAGAAAAGTCAGAGCCTTTACCTGGGACAGCAACTCACTGTTTGCCTTCAGCTAGTTACACCATCACCACCAAATCCCTGTATGCTCATTGGACGTTGTTCGCTCATACTCCTCCTACTCTAACTATGCATCACCATGCCACCAGCCTAACCACATCGGCATGGATCATTTTGGAACAACACTACTTCAGCCCTTCAAGACTTTCTTTAGAGCTCATGGACACTTATGCCTTGCTCTGTCAATGTCACATTTACAGCAGGTGCTGCAACATACTGCACATGCTTTAAGCAAATTGCCACTTCTGAAAGTCGAAGGAGATCAGTCCTTAATGGAGTACGGGAAGTCAGTGCTCATTCGAAATGCCACTGCACTCATTTACAGGGTTTATCCTTTCTCAGCCCAGGGTGTTTACCACAGTGGGTTAGGATTCTGGTCAGACCAGAGTTTGGAACTCAGTGTCCTTGTGGTCCTGGATTGAGCTATGGGCAGATCTGCAGGTTGAGTGCAACTGCACTGGCTAGCACAATCACCATAACTTCAATATGAAAAGGGTGAATGACCAACTAGAGCAATTTGCAAAGGCATTAAATTAAATGAGAACCTAAATGGTAAGGTGTAAGGGTTGAATGGAAACTGGGCAAGGCTGAAAGGTCATTTGGCACATTGGAACCATAACACAAATGGAAACATGAAGGATGGAGGGGGAGTCATTGTTCATCTCAAGTAGGACCTGCCTGTCTTTGACAAGGACACACAGTTGAAGTCTTGCCATGTTTACACTAATTTCAACATTGCAATAATGGATAACATTGTATGCAGAGTCTGAAGAATACTTTACTGCTTTCTTTTCAGGGCCACATTACTGTTATTTGCATATGAGGCCCTGCTAGTGGCAATTGTATTAAGTGTGCATCCATCTGATTCTATAATGCCACCCATTCGCCATCAAGTCATTCCTTTCACAGCCACAAAAATAACACATCAGGTCTTAAGCAATCACAACCAATGCACACTTTGCATCGACTAACTTCCTGTCTTATCAGATATGCAAAGCTATGCAGACATACACTCAAAAGAATTTTACCTTGCTTTCCTATTTCGCATTGTTTTTCATGCCTGACAATTGAATTAGATTACTTACAGTGTGGAAACAGGTCCTTCGGCCCAACAAGTCCACACCGACCCGCTGAAGCGCAACCCACCCATACCCCTACATTTACCCCTTACCACTGTGGGCAATTTAGCATGGCCAATTCACCTGACCTGCACATCTTTGGACTGTGGGAGGAAACCAGAGCACCCGGAGGAAACCCACGCAGACACGGGGAGAACGTGCAAACTCCACACAGTCAGTCGCCTGAGGCGGGAATTGAACCCGGGTCTCTGGCGCTGTGAGGCAGCAGTGCTAACCACTGTGCCACCATGCCGCCCACTTGTTCATAGATCTGTTGCATAGATCAATTGAATGCAATGCTAACTGAAAGTGTGCAAAGATATGGTCTGTGAAGTTAAAGAGTACCTTATCTTAGGGAGGGGTGCTACCACAATGGAGAACTGCCTGCGTTTAACCACCAATGTTGTATTTACACTTGGATCCTGCAATATACACCTCTATAAGATTACAGTGCTCAAAACTTCTTAACTAGACAGGAAATTGGCCTCCTCGTGAAGGGGAAGTCTCCATGACACAATCTCGAAGGCCATAGATGATGTTTTACAGTGAATGATGTGAGGAGTCAGGAGTAGTTACAGACATCCTACGTTATTTCTGGCATTCCCCATAGATTATCGGATCACTCATTTGAGATGGAAACATCCCCGTTAAAAGTCTGCATTGTAGAAGATAGCAATGAGAATATCATCACCAAGCCCTGAAACAATAATAACTGGCAGCAGTTACTGCATAGCCTTTAGGAGGAGAAAGAGCAGCTGGTGACTGATCAAAGAGCCTGAATCTACTGAACTCACTCTCATTGACTACAGCTGCTGGAAACGCAGTGTGAGTGCAGACTAAGGATGTGCTGGGCCAAGATAACTGAACTGTCTCATCTCTGGAGCAGGACTTGCATTTAGACGTAAAGCATGGCCATCCTGTCCCAGTCATGTTAATACCACAACTGCCCTGAAATTTTATGGTAGCAGAGCGTCCCAAGGTGCAGTTGGGAACCCATGCGGCATCTTCCAGTCCTTGGTCTACAAATACAGCTGGGGTGTCACAGATTCCTTTTTAAAAAGATTATTTATGATGAATTATCACCCATGCCACATACATGTCCCGAGCATGTTTTGTTTTCCTTCACTTCCCTCTGACTGCATCTAAGTATTGACCTGGAGTCTGCAGTTGTAGGTAGCCTGATTGGCCTTGAAGAGTTGACTGTCAATCATCTGTGGGCATTTGGGTCAAGAGGATCCAGGTTTGCTGCGAATCCTTGCTTGATGCAGACTCACCTTCCTCTACTTGGTCATCTAAAGGCTTTGGCATCACCAATGGGGGTGAAGATGCAGGGGTTGGACATCTCTGGAGTCTCTGAGGAGGATTCCTACTTTATCCGGGGGCCTACTGGCACCAGCCTGTCTCCCTGAGATGAAGGGATACCTAGAGAATTACCTTTATCCCTCTCTCATCTTGCCATTGATACTGAGCACAAGAAGTACAGCAATGGAGTTCAAGTCTGCTCACAATCCAGCAGACACCGAGAGTACTGCACCCAGGTTTCCATAGCAATTTCTAGCCTGTCCACAGAAGCAGCCAGGGGCAGCATGGTGGTTCAGTGGTTAGCACTGCTGCCTCACTACACACGGACCTGGGTTTGATTCCAACCTCAGGCGACTGTCTATGTGGAGTTTGCACATTCTCCCCATGTCTGCGTGGGTTTCCTCCGGGTGCTCTGGCTTCCTCCCAGAATCCAAAGATGTGCAGGTCAGGTGAATTGGCCATGCTAAATTGCCCATAGTGTTCAGGACTCTGTAGGTTAGTTGCATTAGTCAGAGGTAAATGTAGTGGAATGGGTCTGGGTGGGATACTCTTCGGAGGGTCATTGTGGACTTGTTGGGGCGAGGGGCCCGTTTCCACACTGTAGGTCCTAAACACTCTAGTTCTAAACAGTCTCAAGTTCTGAGGAAGGGTCACTGGACTCAAAACCTGAACTCTGATTTCTCTCTAGAGATTCTCTGGGAAGCCAGGGAGAATATTGCCGAGTCTTTGGCTTGGACCTTTCCATTATCATTGTCTACAGGAACAATACCAGCAGACTGGAGGATAGCAAGGAGAATACAGACAATGCTGGAAATTATAGACATCTGAGCCTTACTTCTGTTGTGGGTAATGTGTTGGAAAGGTTATAAGAGATAGGATTTATAATCATCTAGAAAGGAATAAGTTGATTAGTGATAGCCAAAATGTCTTGTGAAGAGTAGGTCATGCCTCACAAACCTTATTGCGTTCTTTGAGAAGGTGACCAAACAGGTGGATGAGGGTAAAGCAGTTGATGTGATGTATGTGGATTTCAGTAATGCATTTGATAAGGTTCACTATGATAAGCTATTTCACAAAATACGGAGGCATGGGATTGAGGGTGATTTAGCAGTTTGGATCAGAAATTGGCTAGCTGGAAGAAGACAGAGGGTGATGGTTGATGAGAATTATTGAACCTGGAGTTCAGTTACTCATGGAGTACAGAGGAACCTCGATTATCCGAATACCAATTATCCGAAAATCGGATTATCCGAAGGAGATCTCGAGGTCCTGATGGAAAGGTTACATCAAAGACATTTTTAGAACAGTGATCGCGTCTTTTGTTTACAATAATTAAACAGGCACCATCTCCAAATGACTGTCTGCCTGCCCTCTCTCTGTCCTTACACTTTCCCTGGAGTTCTACACAGGTGTGTACCCTAAACACCCCTTCCCCAGATAATCTCTCCAACATTGTACTGTACAGGGCTAAGGTGGAACCTGTCAAAAATTTGCAGTAAAAAGTTGTGTGTGTGGCTGTGGCTGCGTGTGTGCTTGCGCTATTTGGAGACTTACCCCACAAAGGCAACTGCAGCAAACAGTCTTGTCGTTGGTGTCCAGTCCGGCTGCCCCAGAGAAGGGCGGGGGGTGAACGGGTGTGTTGAATGGGGAGCCGACTTTAGAAACTCCAAGCCCCAGAGGAAAGGCATTTAATCGATTAACCAAATCATTGATTATCTGAACGAAATATTGCCCACCCATCACGTTCGGAAAATCAAGGTTGCTCTGTACTACAAGGATCTGTTTTGGGTTGCTTGTCATTTTTATAAATGACATGGATGAGGGTATTGAAGGATGGGTTAGTAACATTGTGGATGACAATGTTGTAGAGTTGTGGATAGTGACGAAGGATGTTATAGGTTACAGAGAGACATAGATAAGCTGCAGAGCTGGGCTGAGAGGTGGCAAATGGAGTTTAATGCAGAAAAATGTGAGGTGATTCATTTGGAAGGAGTAACAGTAATGGTAAGATTCTTGGTAGTGCAGATGAGCAGAGAGATCTCTGTGTCCATGTACATAGATCCCTGAAAGTTGCCACCCAGGTTGATAGTGTTGTTAAGAAGACATACAGTGTATTAGCTTTTATTGGTAGAGGGATTGAGTTTCGGAACCATGAGGTCATGCTGCAGCTGTACAAAACTCTGGTGTGGCTGCGGTTGGAGTATTGTGTACAGTTCTGGTCACCGCATTACAGGAAGGATGTGGAAGCTTTGGAAAGGGTTCAGAGAAGATTTACTAGGATATTGCCTGGTATGGAGGGAAGTTCTTACGAGGAAAGGCTGAGGGACTTGAGACTGTTTTTGTTAGAGAGAAGAAGGTTGAGAGGGGACTTAATTTAGACATATAAGATAATCAGAGGGCTAGGTAGGTTGGATAGTGAGAACCTTTTTCCTCAGATGGCAATGGCTAACACAAGTGTCAACAGCTTTAAATTGAGGGGTGATGGATATAGGACAGATGTCCAAGGTAATTTCTTTACTCAGAGAATAGTAGGGGTGTGGAACACACTGTCTGCAACAGTAGACTCAAACTTGAGGGCATTTAAATGGCATATGAATGAGAATGGAATAGTATAGGTTAGATGGGCTTCAGATTGGTTCCACAGGTCAGCCCAACATCGAGGGCCGAAGGGCCTGTACTACGCTGTTATGTTCTATGTTCTAGATGCTGCCAGACCTGCTGAGCTTTTCCAGCAATTTCTGTTTTTATTTCTGATTTATACTAACCACAGTTCTTTCGGTTTTTATTAAGAAACTCATAATGTCTGTGAGCTTCTCCATTTTTCAATCCAGTTTACCAAGTTTGCTTTTGCGGAACATCTCTGTACATTTAAAACTTTAGGCCAAGGCCATGGGTCATCTGCTGCCTGGGGCTAACCAGCTGCTAGGCCTCTGTCAGCCCTCTGAGTGTCAGGGGCATTTCTTCTGTGACCAGCTGCAAAGACATGCAAAGGATGTACTCCCTAGACTTTGCATCTGAATCCAATCTAGACAGAATACCTACTGAGGTAAAGTCTGTGAGCTGGTGGAGGGCTCAGATGAAAGTTTTGCCAGTGCATCCTTGGAGGGTTCAGTGCTCAAAAGTGATTGTAGATCTCTTTGGGTCTGATGAAGTAAAGACCTTCTTCACTTTCCTGGCTGGTGGGTCCCATTTGTACTTGCATAAGAGAAGAAAGGGAATCTATCATGAATGTAGAGATTAAATCTGGTTTTCGATTAGAATAATTTAACACTGAGGGGTAATAGGAGAGCAGAGCCACACAGCACAATGAAGATCACTCAGTTGATTGGACATGAAGGTCTTCATGCTTCTACATCAATAATTAACTTTTCTCAATATTACTTTTTTCTCAGACATAATGCACACAGGAGAGAAAATAAGCAACTGATTGTTTCTTGTCTCTGTTGAGCAGCCTAATATTCAGCACCCTGCTGCCAGTCTTGGCCCAGTTATAAGAGATATTTTCCTGTAATGAAACAGAAGGAAAGGTTGTTCATAATGCAAGTAGGTGGCAATGATGTTAGTGATGATGTAGGGGCTGTTACAGTTATGAAGAATTTTGGTAGACTGAATAGGGAAAGATTATTTCCTCTAGTTGCAGAGGTTGTTATGAGGAATGATCAATTTGAAGTTGTCACTAAGTGATTCAGGAGAGAAATTAGTTGAAATTTCTTTATGCTGAGGTTTACTGGAATTTTTAATGCTTTGCCACAGGGAATGGTAAATGTATATTTTAAGATAACATTGGATAAATATTTAAAGAACCATTGCACACAGGTTTGAGGGAAATGCAAAGGCAAGTGGGATTTAATAGCAATGTGTCCTAGAAAATAGCCTGTATAAGCCAAAAAAAAGACTCCTTCGGTGCAGTGCATCTTAAGACATATCAAGAGGTAGACATAAAGTACTGTCAATTATAGAAGGAAGGAAGCGCTGAAGGCCAAAAAGGAACCAAGCATTTTGTGGTCTGGAAAAGGATGAGCTAAGAATTGCTTATAACTTATAACTTGAATGCAGTGAAATGGAACACGGACAATAGAATATGTAGGAGAATGCACTGTGAAAAGTTCAGTAGTATTGAACTTTTAAAAATATTTTGTTCTCTAATTGTGGACAATGCTGATGAGGCCAGAGTTTTGAGTCATTGAAAATCTTCATGGTGTAGCTTTATCAAAATAGTTTTAATTAAGAAATTGCAGGATTGGAATGGTGAATTTCTGCAACGCGTCCTGCAGATTCTAAACTTTTGCTGCATAATGATGGAAATAACAGATTTTGAGCCCGTTGAAAGGAGCATCTATCAAATGAACTGCTTTGTCCTGATGTTGACTTTCTTAATTTATATTACTAACTATGTATGTTAAGCAATGATTGACTACATTCTGCTCGATAATAAACCCAGTTGCATTTAAAAAGGCTGCTTGACTGATTTTTTTTAAAAACCTAACATTTAAAGTTAAAAGTTGCACAACGCCAGGTTATAGTCCAGCAGGTTTAATTGGAAGCACTAGCTTTCGGAGCGACGCTCCTTCATCAGGTGGTTGTGGAGGACACAATTATACAATTGTACAAACGTTACCATTGTGTCCTCCACAATCACCTTGATGAAGGAGTGGCGTTCCGAAAGCTAGTGCTTCCAATTAAACCTGTTGGACTACAACCTGGTGTTGTGTGATTTTTAACTTTGTACACCCCAGTCCAACACCGGCATCTCCAAATCATAACATTTAAAGGGAATTATTTGGTCATCTTTGTAATTGGAAAAGGTATTTTTATTTCATTTTGCGATTCATGGATTGAAGAGACTGAAGCAACAGCGTACTCTTATGAGAAAGAAGTTGGAAACTACAGATGATAGAAGAATTGCCTGTCACTATCTTTTATACAAGGTCTGAAAAGGCCTCTCTGTTTTTTAAGCAACGTTTTCCCCAAAAAGACATAAGTTCGTTGGTTCTGATACTAAAATTAACTTAGCACTTGACATTTTTTATTAGTGAATTGCGATCAGGAATGATTTGAAATTAATATGTTCCCTTGCCTTCATGAAACTACAGCTATAAATCTCACTTAAAGATAAATAATATACACAGGAGAGAAAATAAGCAACTGATTGTTGCTTTTCTCTGTTCAGCTAGTTAATCAGAAGACCAATTTTCAAGATCCTAATAAATTTTCATTTTGGATGGACACAAGGGAGATAATCAACAAATCAAATTCTAAGCTGAAAAAGAATTCACAGAATTTCAGAATTGTTATTGGTGTAGAAAGAACTCATTTGGCCCATTGTGCTTGTACCAGCTTGTTAGCTGAGCATCTTCACCTTGTACCAATCTCCTGCTTTATCTCCATATTGTTTTATAATCATGTTGGGCTTAAGTATATTTTATAAGAGCTACACTTAATATGTAGATATCTACATATAGCAAAATAACAAATCTTCTACCTCTATAACAAAGATCTTATTCTTTACATCGGTTTTATTTCCTGCTAGTTTCTCCCACCTTATTTCCCTGATGATACTGACTCTTATTGGGGTACATATTTACAACTAGTCCTTTACTCAAGTGGCCATTCTTGCACAAATCCTTCTGTAAGTCATACAGCACGGAACAGGCTCTTCGGTCCAACTCATCCACGCTGACCAGACATTCCAGCATTTGGCTCATATCTCTCCAACCCTTCCTATTCATATACCCATCCAGATTCCTTTTAAATGCTGTAATTGTGCTTGTCTCCACACTTCATCTCACATACATTCACACACCACCCCTCAGATTGTTTTTAAATTTTTCCCCTTTCACCTTTAACCTATGGCCTCTATTATGGGTTCTTCCATCCGGGAAGAAAAAAACCTTGACTATTCACCCTATCCATGATTTTATAAACCTCTAAGTCCTTTCTTATCATCACCTGCAAACCTTTGGAGAAAACATTGCTGAATAAGCATCAGGATCTAGATTTCAGTTGCCCTGGCAGTCTTCCTCATGAGAGCAAAGGTGCAAAAGGTTATTGCAGGAGTGTCAGCCTCGTTGATTCTGGTGAACTTAGTCTCCTGTCAGCCATATTTCCCATTGTTGATTGAACATATTGAGGGAGATGCATCCCATCAAGACTGAGACCTACAGGTCGAACTTTATGGGGGTCATTTTGCTTACTTCCTGTTGCAGGAGTCTCCACTCAGCAATATCACACTGCCAGAGATTAGAGTGTCTGCCCTTCAGTAGTGGGAAGTCTAGGCTTCGAAATAGTCCTTGGGATTAAGTGGGCACTAGAGAAATATAAGGCTGGCGTTTTGAATGTGAATGGACTGAGGAGCCAAGGGAGGGGAAGGTGTGGTCAAGGGTTGCTGTTGATGGCTGGGCAGGAGGCACATGGTGGGTAAGATGAAATCACATGAAGCTGCTCCTGGTTTGCATTTGTCCATACCTTGAATGATATGCAACCCCTACTCCACCATTTCCAGCAAAGTTGTTTAAAAACAGTGTTCCCACACTTACCTGTCTGCCAAAAGCAGATGCAGTATCACAGGCAGTAAAATTCTTAGGTCAATAGGCTTGATAGCAAGCTGAATTACATATCAATGATTTTTGTTTTCTAGGTGGCATATTATGGGGACCAGAATGGAGATAGGCAGCAAGACAGCAAACCACCATGTCCCTCATTGCTCTCCCACCAGAGTGTGACCATAAAAGTTATCATTGAGCCACACTCAAACTTGACAATACAATAGTTTACCTTCAGGATCAGTCGAAAATAATAAGATTACAAGATTCCTCTCCCTTGGTATCTGGAGCAGCATGTGACAATATAGTTCCCCATTTAGTAGCCCTCCATTTTGGAGGTATAAAAATGAACAGAAACTACTTCTAACCATTTCTTAAGAGGTTGAAATATTACCGACCCAGGCAATAATCTAAAAGTCCGCAAAGGGGAACATTTTCAGTCAGGACTGCATACTTCCAGATGCTCACACTTGGAGTCAGGATGAAACAACAGCCAGAGAGATAAAGAAAGGAAAGTTTGGGAATTTTTTTTCGAAAAACAATTTTACCCATTCACACAGGAGCTTTAAGTGATCATGGCCAGTGATGATATTCTCTCTCCCAAAGTTGGTCAGGTGTCTGATTGCCTGTGGTAAATGTGGTGATGTTTTATGATAGGGGAAGTGGCAGGTACAATTTCAACATTCCCACCAGCTTCACAGCCTGAGAAATTTAATTGAGTGTTTTCATTCAGCCATGTAATCCAGCTCTTCATGAGTTGAGTTATTGGATCACCTTAATTAACTGTGTTTCGCAGTCAAATTAAAATGAAACCTATACTCAGGCAATCTTGCATAATGATTAATATTTTGTTTCACGTGATAATTTATCCTGCTATAATATCATCATATAACTGCCTTAGTCACAATGTAGACTAAATTTGATTTGGGCACCAACACAATGATGAGAATAATATTAATCCAAACTCTAGCAGGAGTGTGATAACTGGATGAGGCATCAGAGGATATTAGATCATACTTCTGAAGAGGAAGTGCTTTATCACTGCAGTATCCAAGTAACATATAAGAAACATGACAATGAAAGAGTGGTGCATCTGAATATTTAATCTCAATGACCTGTCAACAACTTGATTATTTGTTAACAACACAACATTACCATTTGCTTTACCACCCATTGTTATATACATCACAAATAAATATTATTTACCTCTGCTGAAAATAATCATGTTGGAAAATAGCATTTTGCTTCATTTTACACATTTGATTACAACTATTATTGATGTAAATGGTGTCTGAAACAGAGCTGCTACTAAACATATTTTCATGATTTTGTGAACAACCCTTTATAATGTTGAATGCTATCTCAAGAATGACTCAGTTAGATTAAAACAAAACATATTATGTTGCATTGATGACTAAAGTGAATTAAAATTCAGGAAGCAATTATTTGCTTAATTTTTGAAAAGTTTTTAAATTTATACACCCATTGCTAAATGGCTGGTGCATTCATAATTGACTGTCTATTTCCAGTTATTCATGAGTGTGGTCATGAGCCTTTGGTGTGGTCAAATTACACCCAGCCTGTTGATAAGTAGGATGTTCCAGGTTTTTGATCCTGCAACAATGAAGGAACTGTGATTTATTTCCAAATCAGAAAGTGAGTGGTATGAATTGAAGAAATTTTGATGACTTTATTTCAGTGCATCTTGTATATGGTACACTCTGCTGTGATTATGTGCCAATGGTTGTGGGAATTAATGCTTAAGGAGATGAATGTGGTGTCAATCAAATGGATTGTTTTACCCTGAATGGTGCTGAGCTTACTGAGTGTTATTCAAACTGTACTCTTCCAGGTTATTTTGGAGAGTATTTCATCACAGTGCTGACTTGTGCCTTGCAGATGGTGGGAATAATTTAGGGAGTCAAGAGATGGTCACTTTTCCCGAATTCCCAATGTCTGGCTTGTTCTTGTGGTTGCTAAATTTATGTGGCTGATTCAGTTCAATTTCTGAATCAATGACCTCGGGAAGTTGGTAGTCATGAATTCAATAAGGATAGTTGCACTGAATGTCAAATGGAGACATTTAGGCTCTCTCTTGCTGGATATATCCAATGAATAGTACATGAGTGGAGTGAACATCACTCATCATGTGTCAACCCAAATCTGTATTTTGAACTTGTTTGCTGAATGCAAGAATTAATTGGTTCAGTGCCTGAGGACTTGTGAATACAAAGTATTTAGCAATGATCCTTGCTTCTGATCTTATGATACGTGACAGGTTATTGATAATGTAACTTAAGATGGATTTCATTACCATGTGATATGGTCATAGGTGCAGCTATCACCTTTAGAAGTCCGTCAATTCTGGAAATTGCTTCAGGTCTCATTATTCATGAGCTTTAGCCCTATTTTAGACCTTTAACTCCTCTGGTTGGCATTGCAGAGCTACCACTAGTAGAAGACGGAGAGGTCAGCCAAGCTGCGGTGATGAAGGTTTAGATTAGATTAGATTACATTACAGTATGGAAACAGGCCCTTCGGCCCAACAAGTCCACACCGACCCGCCGCAGTGCAACCCACCCATACCCCTACATTTACCCCTATACCTAACACTACGGGCAATTTAGCATGGCCAATTCACCTGACCTGCACATCTTTGGGCTGTGGGAGGAAACCGGAGCACCCGGAGGAAACCCACGCAGACACGGGGAGAACGTGCAAACTCCACACAGTCAGTCGCCTGAGTCGGGAATTGAACCCGGGTCTCTGGCGCTGCGAGGCAGCAGCGCTAACCACTGTGCCACCGTGCCGCCCACAAATCAGGTGTGCTGATTGAGGTGCTGGTCAATATGACAAAAGGAAAATGCCAGGTGATGATCCTCAGGAGTGCATTTCCCTAGGTAGAGAAGGAAGAGGTATCCCTGCCTAACCAAGCAATCCTGGGGAATGATCGCAGAGGATGTCTGTCCCCTCTGTTAGTGGGATCTCAAATTATCACAATGACTGCAGAGGATCCTGCATCTATGGAGCAACCTCACAGTTTAATGAAATCTTCTGAGACTCGTGCAACAAGAAGCCATCCATCAAAGTTCTCCTCTGCCATCATGGTAACTAAAGGCTCTCATGTTACTGTGCGCACATGGAGCACTCCTCAGAGAAGTATCAAATGCAGAGGCTGCCATTCCTCCTCCCTTATAAGGCTCACCTGAACCTCCCTGCTGACAGTAAAGATGGAGTAGTATAAAGAATATACGTAAAAGAATTGACAGCATATTAGATGCACTTGGCGTCACTGGTGAACAGATATTTAAACTGTCAATGCTTGTGGCTAATTGTGATTTGTTTTTGCCCAATTTACCTGTGTACTTGGGGGTCTATTAGAATGGAAAGAAGTGACCAGCACACCAAGGAGTGCTTGGAAGGGACCATACAGAAGTACCAACTGGATATGGGCATGGAATGTTCGGCTTCAACCAGGTCTGGCAAGAGTGATTTGTCAGTGCCACCATTGACCAAGCTAGCTAAGTCCTGAAGGATGTGCTGCAATATTGGGTCCTCTGCAGGTGGTGAGGGAAACAGCACAAGGGAAAAAATTACTTGTCCTCAGCCTCACCAATTTGTCTGCGCAATTGCATCTGACTGGGACAGTATTGGTAAGAATGACCACTAGACTGTCCCTGTGGAAATAAATTCCCACTTTCATATAGATCATCCTCTTCATCATATCACTGTGCTAAAAAAATAAATTTTGAACAGATCTAGCAACTTAAAACTCGACATCCATGAGACGCTGTTCTATCAGCAGCAGAGGAACATATTCCAAGACAATCTGAAACACCATGGTCTAACATATTCTCCACTCTACCATTTCAAGCAACTCAAGGAATTAACCATGGTTCAATGAAGAGATGAGGAGGGCATGCCAGTAGCAGCATTGGGTGTACCTGAAAATGTAATTTCAACCTGGTAAAGCTACCAAACCAAACTACTTGCAAGCCTATTATTGTAAGCAACAAGTGACAGAAAGGGCTAAGACATTCCACAATCAATGGATCAGATCTCAGCTCCTGCCACATCTAGTTGTCAATGTTGGGAGACAATTAAACAACTCACTGGAGAATGAAGCTGTGTAAATATCTCCATCACCAATAACTGGGGAGCCCACAACATCAGAACAAAAGAGTGAAGCAGTTCAGAAATGCTGAGCAGAAGATCCATTTTCACTTCCTTCACAGGTTCTCAGCATCATAGATGCCAATCTTCAGCCAATTCAATTCACTGTACTTGATATCAAGAAATGGCTGGAGGTGCTCGATACTGCAAAGACTCTGGGCCCTAATAATAACACCGAAGACCTGCACCAAGTACTGAAGACTTGTGCTCCAGAATATGCCATGACACCAGTCAAGTTTTCCAGCACAGCTCCAACACTGATATCTTCTCAACAAAGTAAAGAATTAGCTGAAAAATGTGTTGCTGGAAAAGAGCAGCAAGTCAGGCAGCATCCAAGGAGCAGAAGAATCGACGTTTCGGGCATAAGCCCTTCTTCAGGATTCCTGAAGAAGGGCTTATGCCCGAAACGTCGATTCTCCTGCTCCTTGGATGCTGCCTGACCTGCTGCGCTTTTCCAGCAACACATTTTTCAGCTCTGATCTCCAGCATCTGCAGTCCTCACTTTCTCCAAAGTAAAGAATTACTCTGGTATGTTCTATTCACAAAAAACAAAACAAATTCAAATGCTAATTCCTGCCCCATCAGTCTATTCTCGATCATCAGTAAAGGTGCCGTCAACAGTGCTGTCAGGCAGTACTTGACTAGCAATAGCCTGCTCACAGATGCTCCATTTGGAGTCTGTTGGGCCACTCAGCTCCCGGCCTCACAGCCTTCAAACATGAACAAAAGAATGGAATTCGAGAGGTGAGCTGAGAGTGACTGTTCTTGACATCAAGGCAACATTTGACTGAGTGTAGAATACAGGAATCCTGGCTAACTGAAGTCAATAGGATTCAGGGGAAAACCCTCTGCTGTTTTAAATCGTACCTGGCAAGTCAGGAGCTGAATAACCCTGGCAGAGCCCAAACTGAGCATCTGTGAGCAGGTTACTGCTAAACAAGTACTGCCTGACAGCACTGTTGATGGCACCTTCCATCATGTTATTGATGATTGACAGTAGACTGATGGAGTGGGAATTGGTGGTTGGATTTGTCCTGCCATTTATGTACAGCAGATAGGAAGATGTTTGTGGTAGTTGGAGATCAATTATTTTAGGAGTTTAGGAGCTCCTCAGGATAATGTCTTAGGCCCAACTATCTTCAGTTGCTTTATTGATGATCTTCCCTGCATCATCAGGTCAGAATTGGGGAAGTTCGCTGATGATTGCACAGTGTTCAGCACCATTCAGCAGTCCATGTTTAAATGCAACATTTCCTGAACAACATGTGTTTGAGCTGACAATGACAAGTTGCATTCACAGCACACAAATGCCAGTCAATGACCATCTTCAACAATGGAGAATCTAACAATCATCCCTTGATATTCAATGGCACTGCAATCACTGTCTACTGTCAACATCCTGGGGTTACATTGAGCAGAAGCTAAACTGAACTGGTCAAATAAATACTGTGACTGCAAATGCGGGTCAGAGGCTAGAAATGTGTGAAGGGAAATATGTGATGCACTAGAAAGAGTGAAGAAGTGATTTACAAGAATGGCTCCAGGGATGAGAAATGTCAGTAATGAGGATAGATTGAAGAGGTAGGGACTGTTCTCCACAGAGAGAAGAAAGCTGAGAGGAGATTTGATGGACGTTTTTGAAATTGTGAGCAAGCTGAATGGAGTAGACAAGAAGAAGCTTTCCTCACACAAAAGAAGAATGACTGAGGGAGCATAGATTTAAAATTATGTGCAAACAAAGCAAGGGTGACGTGAGAAAAATATTTTCCAAACAGGGAGTAGCTAGGGTATGGAATGCACTGCGTAAATGAGGTGGAGGCTGGCTTAATTCGAACATTTGAAAGGGCATTGAATGATTATTGGATAGAAATAGTGTGCAAGGTCACAAGGAAAAGACAGGAGATTGGCACTAGGCAGTAGAATCAGTGCCAGCACAATGGTCTGAATGGCCTCCTTCTGTGCCGTAACGATTCTGTGATTCGATGAATCCTGCAGCAAATATCTCACCTTCTCACTTCCCCAAAACCTATCCACCACCTGTAAGGTGCATGTCAGGAGTGTTATGGAATAATGCCCACTTACCTGGATGGGTGCAGCTCCAACAACATTCAAGAAGCTTGAAACCATCCAGTACAAAGCACCTCACCAGATTAGCACCACATTGCCAAACATTCAGTCCCTACTTCACTGACTCATAACAGCAGCAGTGTTTGCCATCTGGCTAATGCACTGCAGAAATTTATTAAGGCTTCTCAGATGGCACCTTTCAAATCTATGATCATTAGGATTTAGATGGACAAGGATAGCAGATGTATGAGGAGTATGTAGGCACCATCTCTTCTTCCAGGGTACTATGCACACATCTGTAGAATCTGTTGACCAATGGTCACCTGCCAATTTCATGTTGATACACTTGAAACCTTGTAAGCCAGCCTATAGAAGTCTTCACGCTCTTCTGAATGTAGGATTAGTCATCTCCTTGATGCCAAGATGTGTGGTCCACTGGAAGACGTTGCACATGTCCCCACCAGGAGCCTGGAATGAACCAATAGTGTAAAAGTTAAAAACCACCATAAATTCACCAACACTGGCATTGGGCGATTACCGATGATATCAGGGCCCTGTCTTCAGGCATAAAGGCAACAATGATGGCTTTTCAGGAGAGACACAATCTTTGATAAATCTACTGCTTTGTTATCTGGAGGCAGCTCATCCCATCTTACTAAATGATTTCTTCTTCCTTTCCACATGGGTATCTGCTTACTGTGCCCTATTTCCCCGTCCTGATGTAGCACTGGTACTTGGACATGCAGTTTTTTGGAGTTGTGTGCTTACTCTTCCTGCCCTCTCAGGTTCTCGCCAACGCAGGAGAAAATGGATACATCCATAATATTTGGTTGCTGCGAGGGCCATTCTACTAGTTGCTTCCTCAGATGCCATGTCCTTAGGCATCAATCAACTCACATTCTAGCAGCCATTTCGCATGTTTAAGGTTCAAAAGCAAATCCTTGGTACCTTAGGTTTGCACCATCAATGTAACTCACTTGTACTCTACTGCACCAACCCTCACCTAGAGACAACTTGCTCACCGCAAAGCTGCTGACACAATGACCTTAGCTGCAACCCCCTATTACACTTTTGCCACCACTAAATACTTGTTGAGACTCTGATGCCCTATCATCCCTGTGCATTATTTGAAATGACTTGTAAACTACCAGTCAATCGATGTGTAATCAGGTTACAAGCTCTTTAGATTAGATTCCCCATGGTAAGGAAACAGGCCCTTCAGCCCAGGAAATCCACACTAACCCTCCAAAGAGTAATCGACCCAGAACCTATATTTACCCCTGAGCATTCTGGGTAATCCAAGATGGAGGATGGGAAAAAAACAATGCAACAGCATATGAAACAGTCACTGCTGCTCATAATTTGAGGTATTTTAGTGCTGGAGGTAATTTCCTCGAATTCCAGGAGCAGCAATGACTGTTTCATATGCTGTTGCATTGTTTTGGAACTTTGGAAAAAAAAAGTCAAAACAATAGCAATTTTAAAAGGGAGAAGAGCGGACAAAGGAAGCACATGATGAGGACAGTGCAGGAGAGATTCATTGTTTACATTGGAACCAACGACATACGAAGGGAAAAGGTTGAGATTATGAATGGAGATTACAGAGTTAGGCAGGAATTTAAAAAGGAGGTCCTCGAGAGTAGTAATATCTGGATTGCTCCTGGTGCTACGAGCTAGTGAGGGCAGGAATAGGAGGATAGAGCAGATGGATGCATAGCTGAGGAGCGGGTGTGTGGGAGAAGGATTCACATTTTTGGATCAATAGTATCTCTTTTGGAGTAGAAGTGACCTGTACAAGAAGGACGGATTGCATCTAAATTGGAAGGAGACTAATGTAATGGCAGGGAAATTTGCTAGATCTGCTCGGGAGGATTTAAATGGTGGGATCCAGGGAGAGAGTGAGGAAAGAGATCAATCTGAGCCTGTACAGTTGAGAACAGAAGCGAGTCAAACAGTCAGGACAGGCAGGG
>NC_057729.1:13923258-13932629 GCF_004010195.1 Chiloscyllium plagiosum
CAATTCTGGTCTCCTTCCTATTGGAAAGATGTTGTGAAATTTGAAAGGGTTCAGAAAAGATTTACAAGGATGTTGCCAGGGTTGGAGGATTCGAGCTATAGGGAGAGGCTTAACAGGCTGGGGCTGTTTTCCTTGGAGTGTCGGAGGCTGAGAGGTGACCTTATAGAGGTTTACAAAATTATGAGCGGCATAGATAGGGGAGATAGACAAAGTCTTTTCCCTGGGGTCGGGGAGTCCAGAACTAGAGGGCATAGGTTTAGGGTGAGAGGGGAAAGATATAAAAGAGACCTAAGGGGCAACCTTTTCACGCAGAGGGTGGTACGTGTATTGATTGAGCTGCCAGAGGAAGTGATGGAGGCTGGTACAATTGCAACATTTAAGAGACATTTGGATGGGTATATGAATAGGAAGGGTTTGGAGGGATCTGGGCTGGGTGCTGGCAGGTGGGACTAGATTGGGTTGGGATATCTGGTTGGCATGGACGGGTTGGACCGAAGGGTCTGATTCCATGCTGTACATCTCTATGACTCTATGAATAATGCCCCTAACACTATGGTCAATATGGCCAGTTCACTCGACCTGCATATCTTTGGATTGTTGGAGGAAACCAGAGCACCCGGAGAAAACCCAGGCAGATATGGGGAGAATGTACAAACTCCACACAGACAGTTGCCCGAGGTGGGAATCAAACCCGGGTTCCTGGTGCTGTGAGGCAGCCATGCTAAGCACTGAGCATTGTGCCACCCTCTTAATTGCTGATGTTCCAGAAAGATGTCTTGTGAATATCTCTCTTGCTGTCTGCTGCCAGTAAAATACAGGCCCAACATGATGATGTTGAAGGTCTGTGCCAATATCACCGCATGAGTTATTGTTACAACACTTAAAAGGATTTAGATGGGTCTGTGATGAATAAGGGTTTGGAGGGATATGGGCCAATGCTGACAACTCTGACTAGGTCAGATTGGGATGACTGGTTGGCACGGATGAGTTGGACTGAAGGGTCTGTTTCTGTGCTATATAACTCTACATATGTGATTTTACACTCCTATCACCAGTACTAGTCCACCCTTTCCAAACTCTACCTGCTCCAGAGTTGGATATTATGGTGCTGAAGAAGACGTTTTGCGTATCAGGTCCATATTAGTTCCCTGCAGATTTTCACTCAGTCCCAATTCCTCTCTTTTTCCTTACGCTCTCTTCCAAGTTCAGTTCTCTCAAGTGCACATCCTATTTCCAATTAATGGAAGTCTTTAAGGTCTTCAACTCTTTTAAAAATATTTTCTAATCAACTGTATCGAGATGTTGTTACACATCTGGAGTAGGTGGGACTTGAACCCAGGTCTCATGGCCTCGTAGGGGCACTTTAAGCTCTTCTTACTGTTGCAACATACGTTTGTCGTTAGATAATGCTTTCATTTTCTAGAGGTCAGTCCAAAAATTATTAAACAGAATGCTTTTTAGACAGGAGACATGTTTAGCTTTGTTCATTATACTTTAGTTACTATTCATTTATAAGTTTCACATAAAGATCAGTATCAAATCTCTTTAGTAAAATATTTTAACTGCTTCAGGCAATGTTCTTAAACGTGCACTGTCTTAAGGAAATAATCAAAGCTCTTGCTCTTTATGTAATATGCTGCTACTACCTATAAATCCTAATGCTCCATGATCTTGGTTTTGAAAAATGAATGCTTCTGCTTTAAATAATGGGACTGCAAGATAAACCACCATTACAGTCAAAAGTGAAAGTGTTGCTTACCAGCTCTTAGTCTAATTTCACATTTGTGGACAGTTAGGCTGCAGCATTGTAACATGAGATATCTCTGAGGATCTCAAGGTCTGTATTGTTTTACAGTGCAAGAATAAATGATCTAGTCTAAATATGTTCAGCTCCATTATGTAATTTTGCCTAGGTACAAACCTGATCACCAATCATTTAGAGGACAACCAAAGAAGTCCCCCTCTCACTTCTGCTGTGTGATATTCCTGACCAAAATATGAAACTTTCCCTAAATGAAAATTGACAGAACCACAGGTGATGTAAATTGGAAACAAAACCAAAGATTTCTGGAAAAGCTCAGCAAATCTGGCAGCATCTATGGAGAGAAGTCAGAGATAACATTTTAGGCCAAGTGACCCTTCCTCAGAACTCAAAACTTTTCCTCTTTTTTCATTAAAAATGACAAACATAACCAAAGATTGAAAGAAAAGTCTCACTAATGCTGAAAATCTCAAAAAAAACATAAAGCAGCAAAAAAAGAGAACATAAAATGTATTCAGTGTCAAAAAGATTCCTTTCTGTCTTGTTCTTGACGTATTTGAATTCTCCAGCTTAATATCAAAGTACATTTTAAACTGCTCAAATGTCAAAGATCATTTCAAATATTTACTGAATTGTAACTGAAGATTTTTTTCAACCTAACTTGATTATGAACTTACTTCACTCATTTAATATGATACAAGTCTGATCTTCTAAAGGTAGTATTTGAGATTTTCTTATCTATACCATTCAATACTTTCCATTGTCTTTGAGATTCTGCTTTGTAGGTTGCTAACCCAAACTCATAACTTCACTTTGAGATCATTCTTCCATATTTGAAATGTGTGTCGCTTCCCTTCAGTAATTGGAATTGCATACGGTGATGCTCCTAAATGATGCTTTTATCACCTTGGAACTGATTTCTCCAACATTCTCCTAACCAGAAGCATCAAGTTATTCAGATTTTGGGAACCTGAATCCTGTCCTGCTCTAGTCTCTTTTGCTCATCATTCCAAACAATGGTAATGTACCATGGGTCTCGTCCTGTAACACGTGGAAATTAATATCTTATTTTCAGATACTTCCAAGGCCTTGTTACCTCATCAATCTCCTAAAGTTCTCCAAGTCTTCCAGTTCCCACATTCTGTGCTGTATTCCATGCTCCCTTTCTTGGCGACCATTAATGGAATTTCAGATGTAACGATTCTTTTTGTAATCTCACTCATCGTTCTCTGTTGTTTCTCCGTTCTGTGTTTTGGCTCACAAACACTGCTCAATATGTTACAGCTAAGATATCAGACATCTCTTCTATTTCATTCAACTTTTTTTTGCATCTGCTCCTTTAATGCTTGTATTTGTCCTCCACCGCTCCCCCTGCCCTGACTCCTCTTTTTGTTTCTGTTGCTAGGATACTATTGTCTGGAATTCCCTATCGAATGCCCTGTTCTATGCTTTCACACCTACTGAGAAATCTCATCAAAATCCACCTCTTAAATAAACTTTTTACTGTCGCCTGCAAAATCTCTCCTTCTGCTTCAGCATTCATTTTTCTTACTTCTATCTGTCATAAACCTTGGGGTTATTATTACACCAAAGACACAACATACACGTGTGGTTGCTCGCACATCTGTTTTGTTCTGAATCCAAAGCCTCTGCGGGCTTTCAATAATCTCCCACTTTACAGTGACATAAATGTTTCGAAGGAAACATCCAAAAGATAAGTAAATCAACAATTAGTGTGAAAGCATTTTGTTTGCAACTTCTCTATCAGTTTCCAACTCTTTGGTCAAGATACTAACTTTTTGCGGATAGATGACTTGCCATCCTTGCTGAATCATATCCTCATGGGTTTCGCTATAAGCTGCCAAAAAGAACAGAATATTCCATCGGGCAGCTAAGTGCTAACTCAACAAAAATTGTTAAATCAATGTTAGCAAATTGGGCTTTCTTGATCATTTCAATTCTTCACCAGTTCTTGGTGAAAATGATTCACTTTTATTGATTTTTGAGTAACAGCAATGCATTGCATAGCAAATAAACTCTAATGGGAGATGTTAAAATGTACCAGGCAAGATTGCTATTCCAGAGATAATTCAGTACTTAATTGTAACAATACAGGATTTACCAATCGTGATACACCTACACTCATTATGGTTTAACACATGCCAAATATTGATTTGTGACTCTGTCTAAGAGGTAATATCTCCAACTCTGAGCAATGCAAACAAGAAATGGTTTGGCTTTGGTTCCCAGTCTGTGTTGATTAAGCTGCAATGCCCCTATAGATTAGGAATGACAAATTTTAGCTTCCATTTATATTTATCATACAGCAACAACTATTGTGAGAGTGTCAGGATGTAACATTAGTTAATCTATTAAGAAAAGTTGAATTGGCAGGTAAGGGAGCAATAAAAGCATAGTCAAATAAGAAGTTACCCTATGTTCACACAAATGTACAATGAAGGATTGTTGGCAGTCAATTTGCATGCTGAAGGAAAAGGAATGCCTAAAGGTTTATGTGCTGAGTTCCCCATGACAATACTAATTGCTCTCCTGAAAAGTGCTTTGAAGTAGAACAGTGATAAATGTATGGGGAGGCAAATTGGACTACTTCAGCATCATAAAAACAGACTCAGCATGAATCAGCACCGTATTCTTTCCATTGGAGTTCACAATTGCAACTCAAATGTTTTTCTGGGATTTGAAGTGAAAATTTGGGACAATATTTTCTTAGCCAATGGAAAATTCAAGTGGCACACCACAGATCCAAGCTGCTGGTTCCCTCTGAGCTCAGCTCACATTTTTGCTGCAAACCAATTTCAGCCCTTCTCAGTTGGGAATATTGGCAGCTTGACTGAACAATTGTCATGCAAAATGTGATGGTTTTAATCCTATTTATTTCTCAGCTAAATATGACTGTAATGTTATTGAGTTCCTCCAGCAAGAAATACCATGACAGTTTTAGATATTTAGAGAGGGTAATTTTTCACCAATTAACTAAGCTGTAGATTTAATTAAGAAGTAATGCTTCAGATTTTCAGAACTTTATAAATGTGAGTGACAAAGAACATGCATTTACAAAACAGAAAAGATCAAAAGCGACTTTGTTTTACTGAAACACTGCGTTAAGCACTGGGAGATTGGAAAAGCATTTCTAATTTGATCAACAAGGCATTTTTTCTCTTGCCTAAGGACTGATTTTATAAATAGTTCTCCCAGTAAAACACTTGACCTACCATGTGTCCCCATGAGCATCTTAATGTTTAATGCTGATTATCACCAAAATTTTCACATTAAATGATGTTGAGCAGACACATATGATAAAAAGAATATTATTTATATAATATCTCCAGGATATGCCGAAGGGCTTCGCAGTCAATTACATTATTTTGACAGACTGTTAAGGAATGAATTGATAAGGATATCAGAAAGCAACCCATTTACTTTTCTTCAAATAATACCTTGGGATCTCTTACTGAAAATGACAGATGGGGCATGAGCTTACAATCACAACTGAGCCACAATCAGTCCAACTCTGTCTCATGTGGTGGCCTCAGCTACGTGTTCAATTTCTGTCTTGAGGTTTGAACCCATGACATTGTGGTCCAGAAGCAAGAGTATGACTGTTAAATTTAATTGACACTTTATATGCGTGCTTCTTCAAAAGCAGGTAGACACAGATAACCATTAGATATACAGTATCAGAGAATAGGACATTTATATTGATTATACACAGTTTTTTCAATTTTTAAATGAGAATTGCCATCTCTATTGTAATATTGTAGACACTTGGATACAGAACTGGCTCAAAGGTAGAAGACAGAGGGTGGTGGTGGAGGGTTGTTTTTCAGACTGGAGGCCAGTGACCAGTGGAGTGTCACAAGAATCGGTGCTGGGTCCACTACTTTTCATCACTTATATAAATGATTTGGATGTGAGCATAAGAGGTATAGTTAGTAAGTTTGCAGATGACACCAAAATTGGAGCTGTAGTGGACAGCGAAGAAGATTACTGCAGATTACAATGGGATCTTGATCAGATGGGCCAATGGGCTGAGAAGTGGCAGATGGAGTTTAATTTAGATAAATGTGAGGTGCTGCATTTTGAGAAAGCAAATCTTAGCAGGACTTATACACTTAATGGTAAGTTTCGAGGGAGTGTTGCTGAACAAAGAGACCCTGGAGTGCAAGTTCATAGTTGCTTGAAAGTGGAGTCGCAGGTAGATAGAATAGTGAAAAGGGCGTTTGGTATGCTTTCCTTTATTGATCAGAGTGTTGAGTACAGGAGTTGGGAGGTCATGTTGCGGCTGTACAGGATATTTGTTAGGCCACTGTTGGAATATTGCGTGCAACTCTGGTCTCCTTCCTATTGGAAAGATGTTGTGAAATTTGAAAGGGTTCAGAAAAGATTTACAAGGATGTTGCCAGAGTTGGAGGATTTGAGCTATAGGGAGAGGCTTAACAGGCTGGGGCTGTTTTCCGTGGAGTGTCAGAGGCTGAGGGGTGACCTTATAAAGTTTACAAAATCATAAGCGGCATAGATGGGGTAAATAGGCAAAGTCTTCTCCCTGGGGTGAGGGAGTCCAGAACTAGAGGGCATAGGTTTAGGGTGAGAGGGGAAAGATATAAAAGAGACCTAAGGGGCAACTTCTTCATGCAGAGGGTGGTACGTGTATGGAATAAACTGCCAGAGAACATGGTGGAGGCTGGTACAATTGCAACATTTAAAAGGCACCGGGATGGATATATGAATAGGAAGGGTTTGGAGGGATCTGGGCTGGGTGCTGGCAAGTGGGACTAGATTGGGTTGGGATATCTGGTCAGCATGGATGAGTTAGACTGAAGGGCCTGGTTCCATGCTGTACATCTCTATGACTCTGTGACATAATTCTTAAAGCATTCAACTTGATCAAGTGAAGAGTACATTGAATGATCATGGAAAGGTGAGAAGAAAAGATGTACAGATAAAATATCACGGTTATTTATTAGATTGAGTGGTTGTAAACTAAAAACTTCCCAAGTACATTGGTAGAAACAGAGCAGATTCCATAACTGTCAATGGTTGGCCGAATATAATGAACAGGTCATTTTTTTGTTTTAAATTATTACAGAAAACTTGAACTTGGCCTGAAATAAATTAAGATTATATACAAACAAAAGCCACACAAAAAAAAACTACTAAATGGAAGAACCTGATTACAACCTAACAAGCTACTAGGTGGAAGTGGAGTGGGTGAATGAGATATGGTTACCTTAGAGATTAGTGTATCAGTCAACATTTGAAGGCTCAAAACATCTAGAGTATAAAAGTGAACCACTGGCGTGGGTCTTAATTGATGATATTTGGAAATGTTGTCGGCATCTGACACAAAGAATGAGCATGTCTTAATCTCCCCTGCATCTTTGCATTATAGTCTGCATTACCTTCTTGATCTTTTGCACCTAGTTAAGGGGCAAAGTGAAATAAAACAACATTTTGCACGTGAAAAACTGTGGTTGACTACTACTATCAGTCAAATAGAAAATAAGGGTTTACTTATTCACCAGATCATGTTGTAATGGTAATGTCATTAGGCTCGTAATCCAGTACCCAGGCTAACCTAGGAAAACATGATTTGGAGATGCCAGTGTTGGACTGGGATGGACAAAGTTAAAAATCACCACAACACCAGGTTGTAGTCCAACAGATTTAATTGGAAGCTCCGCTCCTTCATCAGGTGGTTGTGGAGGACACAATTGTAAGACACAGAATTTATAGCAAAAGTTTACAGTATGAAATTATACATTGAAAAATACCTTGATTGTTTGTTGAGTCTTTCATCTGTTCGAATACCATGATAGTTTCACTTCTTTCATGTGTAAATCACCAGACTTTTTTAAACAAGTTTGAATGTAACTTTTTAAAAAAGGTTTGGTGATTTACACATGAAATAAGTGAAACTATCATAGTATTCTAACAGATGAAAGACTCAACAAACAATCAAGGTAGTTTTCAATGAATACTTTCAGTTACATCTCACTGTAAATTTTTGCTGTAAATTCTGTGTCTCACAATTGTGTCCTCCACAACCACCTGATGAAGGAGCGGAGCTTCCAATTAAACCTGTTGGACTATAACCTGGTGTTGTGTGATTTTTAACCAGGAGAACATGCATTTGAATCCCATCATGGTAGCTGGTGAGATTTGAATTCAAGCAAAACAAAAAAAAAACTGGAATGCAAAAAAATGTGAGTGCAATAATGACCATGTAACTATTGTGGTAAAAAAACCCACCTGGTTTACTAATGCCCTTTAAGCAGGTTTCCTTTCATTAGACCTGGTCTGGCCTACATGCGACTCCAGATCCACAGCACTGTGGTTAACTCTAAATTGCCCTCTGGGAAATTAGGGAAATAAATGCTAGTTAAGCCAGAAAAAACAACCTTTTCATAAACAAATTTGAAAAAAGACTTATGGCACTGGCAAATATGGTCGGCCTATATGCTGTGTTCTACGGTGTTAGGCCTACCCAAGGATGAAGCAGCATTAATGGCTGAAAATGGGTCTTAGTTGGCAAAAAGAGGCTGAGGAAGATTTTAGCAGAAACAACAGCTTCCATACTCTGATATTTGAAGTTACAGGATTAAGATAGCTCTTGTGAAATGTATGCAAAGAGACCTGTTGAATAAGAAATTAAAATGTAGCTGCTGCTTGTATAGTAACAGTTTGACAAGGAACATCCTGCAGGATGTTTGAGGTAGGAATGATCACCGATGTTCCTGCCGACTTCATCTGCAGGAAGTGCGGCCAGCTCAAGCTCCTCATAGACCCGCGTTAGGGAACTGGAGCTGGAGTTGGATGAACTGAGGATTATTCGAGAGGCTGAGAGGGTGATAGATAGAAGCTACAGGGACATAGTTACGCCAGAGAACAGAGGTAGCTGGGTAACAGTTAGAGGTGGGAAGGGGAGGAAGCAGGCAGTGCAGGGATCCCCTGTGGTCATTCCCCTCAACAATAAGTGGATACTGTTGTGGGGGACGGCCTGGCAGGGGTAAGCTGCAGTTACCGGGTCTCTGGCACGAGGTCCGGCTCTGACGCTCAGAAGGGAAAGGGGGAGAGGAGGAGAGCGCTAGTTATAGGAGACTCTATAGTTAGAGGGACAGACAAGCGGTTCTGTGGGCATGGGCGAGACTCTCGGATGGTTTGTTGCCTCCCGGGTGCCAGCGTCCGAGACATCTCGGACCGTGTCTTCAGAATCCTTAAGGGGGAGGGTGTGCAGCCAGAAGTCGTGGTGCACATTGGCACCAACGACATAGGTAGGAAGAGAGGTGGGGAGGTCATTCAAGAGCTCAGGGAGTTAGGCTGGAAGCTGAAAGCTAGGACAGACAGAGTCGTCATCTCTGGGTTGTTGCCGGTGCCACGTGACAGTGAGGCAAAGAATAGGGAGAGAGTGCAGTTGAACACGTGGCTGCAAGGATGGTGTAGGAGGGAGGGCTTCAGATATTTGGACAATTGGACTGCATCCTGGGGAAGGTGGGACCTGTACAAGCAAGACGGGTTGCACCTGAACCAGAAGGGCACCAATATCCTGGAGGGTAGGTTTGCTAGCACTCTTCGGGAGGGTTTAAACTAA
>NC_057729.1:13935185-13958223 GCF_004010195.1 Chiloscyllium plagiosum
AGTGGTGGGGGCATGGAATGCGCTGCCTGTGGGAGTGGCAGAGTCAGAATCATTGGTGACCTTTAAGCAGCAATTGGATAGGTACATGGATAGGTGCTTAAGCTAGGACAAATGTTCAGCACAACATCATGGGCCGAAGGGCCTGTTCTGTGCTGTATTGTTCTATGTTGCATGTTCTATCCTCAAGAAATGCTTGTAGAAGTCTCCATAGCAGGCTGGTCCAAAGTCTGGTATTGATCAAAGGGTAGAAGGGTAGGGGCTCAGCCAAATCAGTAACAAAATCCCCAAGTACTCAAAGCCACAGGTTAAAATAACAAAATTGCATTTTAAGTATACAGACATGAAGGGATTTAACTGCATCGTCATGGATATTCAGTCTAAGGCAAGTGGGAGAAGTCCCCTTGCTATTAGTAGGGAATACTGACTAACAAGGGCAGGAGCTAATGTCTGGAATGTGGTTGAATAAGATGTATTGTGAAGGCCCAACGATAAGAGACAAGGGGTCTGGTAAACATCATGAGAAGACCCACAACTCTCCATGCACTGATCACGCAGTCCCATGATTAACCTGATTGGACATTTATGTAAAAGTAAAATACAATTTGCAAAAACTAATAGCTGGCTACCATCAAATATATAAAAAATGTATGTTTGCTTTGTTCAGTGGAGAGGTCCCTGGTCTGCCCTGAGGCTCTTCCCACCAATGGAAAACTCTTTGATACTGGAAGAGGACCTAAGCGTTGAGTGATTCATTTAGTTATTCTGTCACAATATGCAGTAATCTATATTTTAAAATATGTACTGAGATAGTCAGACAAATGTGCTGAGTACCTCTGTTTCTTTCGACTTCTATTATGAAAGCCAAATAACTGCTTTTAAAATGGAATGGTATAGTCATTCATTTTACAGAATAATCAAATGTTTATTTGATTTGCTGCTTCTTCTACAGTGTGCATGAAGCCCTCTTTTTGATGATGGAATCAGCTCTGTGGGCCTCTTTCTGTCTTGCTGTATGTGATTATTCTACAATCTACAGTCTGAAACTAATCCTACTTGGTATGATCAAAGCTAAAAGGCTGGATTTTCAAATTGGTGTCAAGAATCTGACACCCTAATCATTTCCATGTCCCAAGTATATTCTGCATCAGCTTCAATGATGCAATGTTATTTTCAAATGTAAATTACCTGATCTGGCTGGAGGTGAACTCAACACACGCTGGGAATTGCCAGGTGTGGGCTGAAGGAAGGATGTGAATTCAAAAGGCTCTTTTGAAAAGGCAAGTAGTTGCCATTAATATTGCCATTACTATCTGCCTTCAGTGGTCTGTGGTGATGGAGGTCATCTACCTCTTTGGTCTAGCCAATGGAAACCTTGAATGTCAAGTGAAGTTAACAAAAAAGACGTTTATTGCATTACTGCACTATACAGTGGAAATTTGATTATCCGAACGAGATGGGTGGGTACTAATTCATTTGTAAAATCGATTATTCGGAAAATCGATTAAATGCCTTTCCTCTGGGGCTTGGAGTTTTTAAAGTCAGCTCCCCGTTCAGGAGACTGCAGCAGCAGAGAGCGCACGAGCCCTGCCTCTGCCCCAACCCCACCACCCCTCCCATGCAATAGCCACTCGCCCCAACACCACAGCTCCCTGCCACCCCCACCCCAACTCTGTCCACCCACACCCCCTCTCTGGGGCAGCCGGTCTGCACATCTACAACAAGACTGCTGCTGCTGCAGCTGCCTTTGTGGGGTAAGTCTCCAAACAGCACTCACACACACAGCCACAGCCACACACACGTTTTACTGCAAATTTTTGATAAGTTCCACGTTTGCCCTGCACAGGACAATGTTGGAGAGATTATTCTTGGGAAGTGGGGGGGGGGAGGGGGGGAGCGGGTGTAAGGATATATCCCTCTGTAGATCTCCAGGAAAAGTGCAGGGAGAGAGAGAGGGCGGGATGTTAGTCATTTGGAGACAGTGCCTGTTTAATCACTGTAAGCAAAAGACACGATCACTATTGGAAACATATCTTTAGTGTAATGTTTCTATCAGGACCTCGAGATCTCTTTTGGATAATCCGATTTTCGGATAAATGATATTGGGATAATCGAGGTTCCCCTGTATTTAGCATACCCAAGCACTTGAATGTCACTCCCTTGATTGTCTCTGTCTCCATCTCACTGTGGAACTGTTCATATGACTGTCTTTGAGACATCATCCAAGTCGGTGGTGTTATCACATACGTCTATGTATTAACTCTTTCAGACCCATATTAAACAGCTATGAGTGATCTTGCTATCCATTAAGGGCATGTCGCAGGATGAAGCTGATCAAGCCGACACAGCATGGGCAGGTGTGCATGACCAATGCTATAGTTTTCCAAAGCTGTTTGGATATTCATGGATGCAATCTACAAGAGGTAAGCAATTCCTTGCCTAATGTTTGGCGGAACAGAGATGCAATAGGGGTCTGTTTGGAGGTTCCCATAGAGGTCAGTAGAGGCTATGGCAAGAGATTCAATGACATTATGCTCACCAGCATCCTGACTTAACTCCTCAGACCTATCAACTCAGGAACCAGCCTTACTGCAAGACCCTGTGACAGAAGCTGGACCTTACCGTAACACAGACAAGGCAGCCTGGGGAGGAGTCCCCATGGGCACCTCTGCAACAGAGATAGAATCATGAGCATCTCAGCTGTGAGCAGGTACAATGGAACATGCTCCCTCTGTCTCATCCTCAGTCATGAACAAGCACCCCATTGGAGTGGGCATGACAGTCAGGCACATTGCTGTTAATTTCACTTGATGAGTGACCTGGATGAAGATGTTCTTTTCTATTTTATTATTCAGTTATCTTGTATAATAATAATTCCTGATTATTTCAATCATATTTGTGAGCCTTTATATCATGCTGAGAAAAGTGAAGTTAAGATTATGGAAGGAGAGATGGGTTTTGGTGTGGTTGTGTGATCTGTGATGTTGTGCAACGATGACAGTGGAAACCCTATTCTGAATGTATTTTGATGGCAATGGGATTTTTTAGATGTGGATGATTAGATTTTAATTTCAAAAATGTACTTTATTCATAAAAAAACATATACATACAAAGTTACTAAAACAGTTTTGTATAGTAGTACATGAAGAAAACAAACAAACATTGGAGTTTGACTCTATCTAACAAACAAATCAAAGGCATTGCTTACTTGTGTAAGATTATATTTACATAGGATTGAAGTATCGGGAGAGCCTGATAACTGAAGATATCCCCACATACCTTCAACTGAAAGACCTTAGACAGTGGTCTTGCTTCAGACAGTGGTCTTTTCCCACTGCACCTTGGTGGCAGCTGCCTCAGGCTTTAGTGCATCCCTCAGCTTGTCGTCCTGGACCTTAGAATGTGTCAATCTGCAACACTTGATTGAGGTCAACTCCTTGCTCTGGAAGGCACAGTCGATGTTTGTCTTGGTGTCCATCATGGGAAAGAAACCATAGAGCACAGAGTCCTGCATCATGGAGCTGTTCAGGATGCACTTCACAAAAACTTTTACATCTTTCTCCAGACTTGCTTTGCAATGACACATTCCAGAATGAGGTGTGTTCCAGTCTCAATCTGCCCACAGCTGCTTCGAGGCAGCACATGGTGGCACAGACAGATCAGGCGTACACGAAGTATTTCACAGGTAGTGCACTTCTCGCCACCAGCCAAGCGATGTCTTGGAGCTTGTTGGAAAGTTTTGGTGATGGGGCATTTTGTCAAATGACTTTGACCGTCTGCTCAGGGAACAGCCCAACAGGATTCATCCTCTCCTTTTCCCGCAGGGTCTCGAGGATGCTACGTGCTGACCATCTCATGAGGGACTTATGGTCAAAGGTGTTTTTCTTTGCAAATTCACTAGAGAATTCCTCTCTCTGATAGAAAGTGAATTGCAGATTGACCTGAAATAAAGCAGAGAGGTGGTCAAGTAAAACACCGTTAAGTTAGAGTAGCCCTAACAACCAGGCCAGTCTGTCAATCAGAGGCCTGAGATGGTTCATTGGTCTGTCTCTAATGACCGGATCCCAACGTCCTCTTTTGAATATGTTCATCAGTGTAACCTCATGGCTTCTTGCTGAGAGTACGATGGGTACATCCTCACATGTCACCGATGCTAAGTTCCATGTATCAATTGAAAATCCCAAATTGCATTTTTTAAAGTAGATCTTTTAATTAGCTCAGCTGCTTAATTGATCTGATCTCACTTTGAAAACCACATTGCATTTCAAAAATAGCAAATCCATGCTGTGCATGGGGAATGCAATTTTCAAATCATGACAATTTCTGTTCCAGTAAATATTGAAACATACAACACATTAACTCATCTGTTGAAAGTTGTCTGATTGACAGAAATATTGAAAGACGATTTTCTTGATTATCTATTAAACAAGCACAAATAGTTTTGCATGCTAATCTTTCTTAATCACTTTTTAGAGAGGGAACAATTAGATACACAAGGATAAATAATCAATTACAGCTCACTGTCTAAATTCCATTACTTTAACAATTGTCTACATTGTGACTAGCATTGAAGTTGACAGGAATTTATGTCTCTTTGCTACCACTGTCCCTTAGGATTGTTCCAAAGCAAGTTTGAAGTCGAGATGAAGTCAAAAAAAAAGATGTGACGTGAAGATCTTATTATCCTATAGCAACTGTAAAATTCTTCCCATGTTAATAAGAGAAACTGTTTCTTTTGGAATAAATGGCTGGACTTTTGAGTGTGTGGGAGAGGGTGTGAGTATGAGTGTGTTTGAGTGTGTGTATGTGCGTGCATGCTTGGTTGAGTGTGTGCATGAGAGAGTCTCTCACACACACGCTCTCTCTCAGACACACACACATACACCTTCTGCACTCACCCACACGCACACCCTCTCACAGATTTATACTCCATCACACTCACACACACACTCTACCAAACATGCACACAGGTGCATACACTCACCCTCACACACACACTCGCTGTCTCTCTCTCTCTCTCTCTCTCTCTCACACACACACACACACTGACACTCTCTCTCTCTCTCTCTCTCTCCCTCAGATGCATGCGCACACACATATAAGTCTATTGGGTGAACTTGCATTTGCAGAATTGTATTTGCAGATGCATTCTATTTTACTCAAAAAGCGCACAATCTGCAGGCAGTGAATGCAGGCAGTCAATCTATATGACATTTTATAAATTCCTACTCTGGAAATAGAACCAGTCTGATTCATGGTTGTAATACATACAGACTCTAACCTCACACCTTAAATGAATTGTCTGAGCTGAGGTGTCACTGCTTTTTTATAAAACCTTAAGTTACCTTGGGAATGTGACTTGAAATAAGTTCTGGGATTTACATATTAATGAATTGAAACCTGCAACCTCATTCTAAAAGATGAAAGATGAAAGACTTAACAGCAATCTAAGTTTATTTTTACAATATATCGCATTTGTTGCATGATATTATGATCTTCTGCAATAAATGCTGTGTCTTATGATCCTTCCCCACATATAACTGATGAAGGAGCAGCGCTCCGAAAGCTAGTGCTTCCAAATAAACCTGTTCGACTATAACCTGGTGTTTTGTGATTTTTAACATCATAATTGAGTCCATTCTCAAGTGATGCATCAATAGTATGGCGATTTTTCTTGCCCCAAAGATCCTTCCTAAAGGATTTAGTTGATGAGGAGAGAATAACAAACTCCAAGAACTTCTCTAGTACTGCCCCTTTGGAAGTATCAAATTCATGCCCTTTGCTGTGACAGTTTATGACTACGTAATTGATAGACGTTTTGGTTTGCTCTCTATACTACTTGGATTGAAGTCTGTTAAACATCGGAGTCAATTTTTACATTGAGGCGGTCTTCGAGAATATCAGAGAATTTGTCTGAATCTTTCTCATTGCTTTTGGTAAGGTCAAATATGTTTCTTCTGAAAGCCCTCTCCTTGCCAATGGCAAGCAAGACTTTTGGAGCTCTTTTCTTAGGATCATCTATTGCATCGTCTGTAAAATAGCACGAACAAAGTTGTTTGAACTGTTGGAAGTCAGCAAGGTTTTCACTGCATGACGCGTTCATAATAAGATTTCCATTACCTATGCTACTACTTTAAAATTATTACACTGTACCACCTTAAACTGTGTCTCTGATTAGATTAGATTAGATTAGATAACTTACAGTGTGGAAACAGGCCCTTCGGCCCAACAAGTCCACACCGACCTGCCGAAGCGCAACTCACCCAGACCCATTCCCTTATATTTACTCCTTCACCTAACACTACGGGCAATTTAGCATGGCCAATTCACCTAACCTGCACATTTTTGGATTGTGGGAGGAAACCGGAAGCACCCGGAGGAAACCCACACAGACACGAGGAAAATGTGCAAACTCCACACAGAGAGGCAGGAATTGAACCCGGGTCTCTGGCGTTGTGAGGCAGCAGTGCTAACCACTGTGCCACCATGCTGCCCAGGGGGACCCCAACCTCCATCCAAATTAAACCCATGATTGAATGACCCCTTCCTTCCCTTCCACCAGTTAAGGCCTTACATGACCATGTAACAACCAATTAAAGGGCCAATCCAATGACTGCTCGCAATAACCCAATTCAAAGTGGGGAAGACTCCATGCTGGGAAAATCGCAAGTAAACCCATGCAGTGGGTTATTCAAAGTCATCAATGCCTAATCAAAGGATCCGGCAACAGAAAGGGGAGTCATATTCTCTTCCATCATTCCCTACCTTGTAATTCCTGAACATTGGTGGCCTGGAATCTCGCAGCAATCTGAGTCACAATCCAGTTACATGTCTGAGTCACACATCACCACCATTAAATACAACCCGACAGCACAGTGAATTCGCTGTTGTGTGAAATTAAAATTGCTTCTTCTTTCAGAACAAAGTTTGATTGTAATTGCGTATAAGAAATTGTTACTTTTGTATCAATTGAAGGAACAGGGCAGTCTAGCCTTCCAGTCTTTTACAATGTAAATGCCTTTCAGTCTTTTTTAAAAGTGTACCTAATCTTAGCTTTTACTACATCGTGAAAAAATTCATATTTTAATCAAAAAGAAATTAATTATGTTGATTAGATAATTAGTGCCTTATCTCCAGATCTGTACAGCTGTCTGTACTCTCATAAACTGATGATACATAAGGATGTGGAACTCTTATAAAATCATAAAACATAGGAGCAGAGGTTAGCCATTCAGCCCATCAAGACTGCTCCTCCATTCAATAAGATTATGGTTGATCCGATAATTGGCATCTGCACTTTCATGCTCTATCTCCATAAACTGTGATTTTCTTTCTGATTAAAAATCTGTCTACCTCAGCCTTGAATATACCTAATGAACCAGTCTCCACTGCCCTGCGTGGTGAGGAATTCCACAGATACAGTATTCTGTGAGGGAACCTGGCATCCTAACCTGGTCTGATCTACAATTGACTCTAACTGTCCTCTGAATTGGCCTGGTAAGCCACTCAGTTATATCAATTGTTATGAAGTCTCAATAAAGGTCTGTTTCCATGCAAATGACTCTATAAAGAAATGAAACCAGATGGATGACCTGGCATTGACCTAGGCACCAGAACACATGGCCAGACAGTGATGCCCACATCCCACACATGAATAAAAAGAAAGAAGATATTCCTTCTCATGTCTGTCTTAAATAAGTGACCCTTATTCTGAGATTATGCCCTCTGTTCCTACACTCTCCCAAGAGGGAAAACAAACTTTCTGCATTTACCTTGCCAAGTCCTTTGTGACCAACCCGCCGAAGCATTCAAGACCTAGATAGACCTCAGCCTCAAGGTAAAGGGTTGAAAGGCTGAGGTGGTGTCTAAATTAGTCCGAGAGTAGGTATTGATGTGGTGAGGCTAGTTATTTACCAATACCTGAAGTTCCAAGCGTCTTATGCCTTTGGAGCATCCAGGTTCATTGTTCATTGTTATGAAGAAGCAGTTGGATGATGCTTGAGATAAGCATTCAGTGAAATCCAGCTGACAAGGTACCCACTCCATACACATGTTGAGAGTTTGCACTGTTTAGTTTTGTATGGAAAAAGAGGAGATTTGGAAGTCTGTATAAATAAAGTGAGTTGGAGTTATGTGGAAATTAAATAGTCACAGCTCAATTGTGAGATTGCCTTTAAAATTTGAGGCAATACTTTTCTCATTGTCAAGAATCTAAATTTTGCATTCTCACCGTATTTCCAACTTCCTTGGCATTTCTCATGCCACACAGGGAAGGGAAAATTAAGACCTGTATATTGTTTTACTCCATTCCCTGCATTACAACCTCTCTGTATATTTTTGGGCCTTATCCTGTTGAATTTTATTTCAATTATTGTTTAAAAGGCTATGTCATACTTTAACAAGTATTAACCACTCTAATAGAAGAGCTTTCCACCTTTTCTTTCTCCAATGGATAATAACTAATGAAATTCTCGAGGGTTTTGGCAATCTTCACCTTCCTTTGGCAAAAGCAATGTTGTGAAGGCACTCAGAAATATGAATGCCTTAATTTATGATTCATTATTAAATGTGACTTCAGGCAATCCGTTTCCTTGAATTTCTCCTCTGACAATGAGCTAACTTTAATTTAATGAACATTGGTTGAATATTATTCTGTTCTACTTTAAGTTTAACCCCTTTTACCACAAAATTAATTTCACAGTTATTCTTGTATGCTCGTGCCCTAAGTGTCCATGAATGCATTGTGTTTTATAAAGTTTACAACCTATATATATATATGATGTTTTGTGATTTTTTTTAGTCAGAAAGTCCAACAAATCAAATACACTGACTATATAAGATTTTGATATTTTGCCTACAATTTAGAGGCAGCTAAATCCAGGAAAGTCAAAGTGAAAATATGCAGGAACATTTCTCAGGAAGAAATGTCTATATCATGAAACTGACTAGCTCAGGCTAAACTACTTCGCAGCCTGCAAAGTGTTTTGTGTCTGTCTCAGAGGTAAACCTAGTGATAAATGAGAAACCAAGGCTGTAGAGAAGGACTGCTCCTTCTGTACTATTGCAGTGATAACAACAATTGGGAACACCAGTAAGCCCCAAGAGGCAGTGTGCTGATTGCAAATTAAATGAAGAATTGCTGGCATGATCATCATCAATGGATCCTCCATTAATCCAGTTGGGCAGTGATTTCACTTTGTAGCCAGAGATTGAATAATTTTAGGTTTGGGATATGTGATGCACTGTTGCATCAAGACACTATTCAAAAGGGCCACAACACACTGCAGCACACCAGAACTGCAAAAAGAGGAAGAGGAACACCTGTACAAGGTATTCACCAAAAACGGATACCCGCGCAATTTCATCAACAGATGCCTAACGGATAGACCACAGAACGATGACATGCCACAACCCAAAGGACTAGCCACACTACCATACATCAAGAGCATTTCCGAACTGACAGCCAGACTACTGCGACCACTAGGACCCCCAACAGCACACAAACCAACAGCCACCCTCAGACAACAACTCACCAGAACGAAGGACCCGACACCCAGCATGAGCAAAACTAATGTAGTGTACAAAATCCCATGCAAGGACTGCACAAAACACTATATAGGACAAACAGGAAGACAGCTAACGATCCGCATCCATGAACATCAACTAGCCACTAAACGCCACGACCAGCTATCCTTAGTAGCCATACACGCAGACGACAAGCAACATGAATTCGAGTGGGACAACACTACCATTATAGGGCTAGCGAAACAAAGAACAGCCAGGGAATTCCTAGGAGCATGGCACTCATCCACAAACTCCATCAACAAACACATCGACCTGGACCCAATATACCGGCCACTACAGCGGACAGCTGAAACTGACAACTGGAAGCGGCAGGGACAGGCCACTATAAATGCTGGAGGAAACACCACAGAAGTCTTCACAGGAGGCTCCAAAGCACTGAGGATGTCACTTAGACAGGGGACGAAACGTTTGCAACAAAAATTTCCAGCTCGGCGAACAGAACCACAACAGGTTTTCTAATGTCTACTGAGCACAGAATGAACAAAGATACATCACTCAGCATATTGAACACTTCAGTCTGTTTACTCACAAAATGGGCATAATATATTTGGGCTGAGAATCTGTAAATTCCAGAATCATAATAATAGAGAATCGGTTGGTCTTTCACCTTTTTAATTCACTAAAATGAAATGCAATGGAAGTGATAAATATGGAGGGAGCTACATCAATTTTTGGACAAAAATCAGTCTGACAATCAGAAGGTACTTGTTAGGTTGGCCCATGACAATAGAGTGAAAATGGCCAACAACAGTCCCAGCAAGCTTTGCCATACATGTTTAATAGAAATTATGAAGTGTGAAACACTTGTGTAACGTGCTCTCAGTATAGAGGACAATGTCTCCTCAGTAAGATTGAATATGCAACATTCTTTGCTACCATAAAGAAAGGAATATTTCATACCAATTAGTAATTTCTTCTAAGTTTTTTTTCTAATCAATCAGTTATAATACTATAAATAGGATTTAATTAAAATCCTTTAAGATCATCATAGATATAATTTCCTAATAAATTATAGACTTAACACACATATATAATCACTAAACAAAACACTAGAAAGAAAGGCTTAAAAACTAATTACAATTAATAGAATAATAGAGAAGGGCCTCCCTATCTCTTATCAAGGACATCAGCTATGAGAGTTAGAATGGTGGGAAATCTCAAGGAAAACTCTGTTACTGTCCTGTACAAAACAGCAGACACAGACATCATCGTTAAAAGATAAAAGGTCACAAGCCACAATGAAAAGTTCAGTTTCCCGCATAATATATGGGGCTCAGTCATATCAAAGCAACAAGACAATAATAGTGATATACTAGAAATCAAATCATTGTTGAACAACCCAGCATTAATTATCCAACAGTATACAGGGGAGGGAATATAAGTTGTCGTGTAAATGCTACAAGAAAAATGAATAGAATAAACACTTTACTTCTATTTGAAATTACAGTATCATTGACTTTTCTTCTGATCTGAGCTGCAGATTAAGAGATCGACTGACTTTGAGGCCAGATTTGAGGGAAGTCTTTGGCCCCTCCTTACATTATACTGGTGAAACACATGAATAAATTACCATGTGCCTTGAGCTCTACTGTCTCCGGAAAATTTATTATCTCCGTAAGACTCGCTCCAACACTACTGCACACTCTCTGCAAAGCCCTCTCCCAAAAGGATGAAGGGCTTTTGCCCGAAACGTCGATTTTGCTGAAGCTCCTCGATGCTGCCTGAATTGCTGTGCTCTTCCAGCACCATTGATCCAGAATCTGGTTTCCAGCATCTGCAGTCATTGAAGAGGATAGACTGTGCCTCATTTGATCTTAAGTAGCACAGTCCAAAAGCATGAGTATTTGTTTCTTAGCTTGAGTTAGTTGACTTCAGTAATAGCATTTGTTGCGGTCTCCCAATGCATATAATATTGCTATAGACTAGTGACAGCAAAAATCAACAATTCGTACTCTTGATTTCCATTCAGTGAGTCTTGTTGGAATAAGTCTGTCCATTTTCAAGTCGTGGTTATTTCCACCAGGAGAGAATCTATCTCCTTTTTACATTAAACAGCATTATCATTGCTTATTATCCCATCATCAATATTAAAGGAGTTATCGTGGACAAGAAATTTAAGTAGTCATCCATACCAATGTTGCAGCTTCCAGAACATTTCAGTCTGTTTCTGAGTAAATCTCATTCTGATTACCCACCATCCACAACACTTTTCATCAAATAAAGTCTGAACTGAAGAAGAGTCATATTGGACTCAACATATTAACTCTGTATCCTCTTTCCACAGATGCTGATAGACGTGCTGAATTCTCGAGCATTTCCCGTTTTTATTTCAAATTTTCAGTATCCACAGTAATAAGAAATGTTTGGAGTGTTTGGGCCCAGTGAAAGTAGGTGGAACTAGTTTGGTTTGGGATTATGGTTCGCATGGATGGGTTGGATCGAAGGGTCTGATTCCATGCTGTGATCTGACTTGGCTTTCATCCAATAATACGCAAGATGATTGACATTATTCAGGCAAAGCAGTCCCCGTTGAGTAACATTGCATCCACCATATCGCTATCACTAGCTGGAATTCCTTTCTTTACACCATTGCAGATGCACATACACAACAGGCACTGCAGCTGTTCAAAAAGATGTGCTGACCACCATGGCTGGTCAGTTAGAATTGGGCCACAAATGCTGGCCTTGACAGGGGTGGCTATGCTCCTTGAACAAATTTAAATAAAAACTTCTGGCGAAACGTGAAACAGGTTCGGATGTCCTGCCACTGAAAGATCAGCCAAGTGATATCTGAAAAATGCCAGCATTGGAAACATTCTAGTTAGTTTCAGAACCTTCAGAACAGGAAGAAATAACAAATTCCATGGTACTGTCATTGTATCTAAGTAGGTCAAGACAGAACAAGATTGTGTTTAAACAAAAATTTCCATGTTATGCAGTGTGGTAAGATAAAATTTGAAAGCAAAAGATTTATAAGGTGATTGATCCCCAAATTTCTGCCAATGAGAACGATTACTTTTCTTTTTAGTTTCTATATGGAATTCTTGTGTTAATTAAAACAAGAATACTTCACATGGGAAACACAGACAACTTTCTCCTGTGGATCATTCAATCAAGAAATTGAATTAGCAGAGGAACAATAAAGCAGTTATATCTGTAACATCAACACACATCCGTTTAAATTAATCTAGAATTTGCCTTGCATGTCCACTGTTTACAGTTCAAAAGGGACATTCAAACATTAGTTTGAAAGACAGGAAAGATTGTAAAATGTATCACAGAAAAATAAGAATCAGGCACAAAAAAATTAATTATATTTTACCATCTGGTAGTGAATAAAATGTTTACATTGGCCATTAATGGAATAGATTGCAGACGTGAAAGTCCTAGCGCAGCGGTTAGTAATCAAAATAATTAATTTAAAACAAAACTATTGTGAGCTAAATAGTAAAATCTGATTCCAGGTTGTGGATAGAAGGTATCCCTCATTCATGTGAGTGAACACCAACACTCTTCATAGATTAGAGCAGGAAATGTTAACCTACTGATTCAGGTTTTACTCCCCTGTGATCTGTTATCTATATGACATAGCGATTTATGCACATACTCAGTAGTTGTTATTGGAGTAAAAGTATAGTTGACTCCACATCTGCCTCCAAGATCACTTTTTCCATAGGTTCTTAACCTCATGATCCATGTAGATTTTCCATCAAGTGTTCATGTATGCCACATGCGCCCTAACTCCTGCAAGTCTTTTGCACCCCAGGCTTTCATCTCCAACAATGTGCTAAGCTATTATGGAAGATGTGTATTTCCATATTGTTTTGTTAGAAGACAAAAGAGTGGTGCAGTGGAGTTGCATCTTCTCATAACAGCTTGTTCCTGGGCTGTGACACTTACAATGGTATGAAAATAAGAGCAATGAAAACCAATTTAAAAAAAATTCCAACCGCCAGTACCCTAAACTGTCATACCCCCATCAAGTTGAATGAAATTAGCTGAAATTTCAATTTTCCTCCTTGTCTGAAATGGTTTTTGGCTAAAGGTTAAAGGTTGAACTTGAGAAAAAATTACTTTCATTACTGATGAGGAACCTGGCAGGAATGAATCGGAAAGATAAAATGAAGAACAAAGAGCATTTTGAAGATAGTTCGGGACATCAAGGAATGAGATTTTTCCTATTATGCATGGGGTAGTAATTTATCTTTCCTCAAATCATGGTTTCCTTTCATTATTTACTTCAACTCAAGTTTGTTCCTCAGTAGAGAGCAACATCACAGAACTCCATAAGAAACCAGTATCATTAACAATTATAAAACAAACTTCTAGATTTTCCATTGGAAAATGTCTGCAAGATGTTCCTATAGAGTACTCTGGTCTTCAGTCTTGATGAAAAATAGCAGAATGTTCAGAATGTTTCACCAACTTAATTGCTTTAATCTCAGTTAAGAGATTGTGTCCAACTGTCGAGGAGTTGCGTATGTCACATGTGACCACATTGTTCTCCTTTTTGGACTGTAAACTGGACATTGTTGAAAAAAACAGTTTTGCAATGTGAATAAGTTAAGTGGCACACATCTCTTTGTAGATCAGGTCAATGTTGCTTTGTGAAGTCTGTACATTATTGAGTTAAAGCAGCTTTCGGAGTTTTCTAAAATTAAGGGAAGACTGCCTGATAACAAGCATCTAATTGGTCCTGTTGTAATTTGTTACAAATCCTTAAGTGCGGAGCAACCAGATATTTCCAGAACTGTAAAATTGAAAACATCTCACTCTGTGTCCCTTTGTTCTTAGTGTGAGTGAAAAGGCAGAGAAAAGGAAGAAACCGAAAAAAATTCTAAGACAAAAATCTACTGGATCAAATATACAAGTGAAGAATGACCATCACTTTATGGACACAATGTGTCATCATTGCTGAAATCAAAAGGAACTGTGAGAACTAACTTATCACATCATTGTGACCATGACTTTTGATCATCAGAATTTCTTTTTCTGTCCATATCTTTTTGCCACCCATAATCATAGAACTCCTACAGTCCAGATAGAGGCTACTTGGCTCATCACCAACCCTCCAAAGAGCACCCCACCCAGATCCAGCCCTACAATCCCACATTTAACATACATAATCCACCTAACCTGCATATGCATGGACACTACAGGGAAATTTAGCATGGCCAAAGTACCTTACCTACACATCTTTGGACCTTGAGAGTAAACCAGAACACTTGGCAGAAACCTCACACAAACATGGAGAGAACATGCAAGCTCCATGCACCAAAGACTGGAATTGAACTCATGTCCCTAGCACATTACCTGTGTTAAATTATTTGTCTATCTTATTCATAAATGTGTGTGTGTGTGTTTGTATGTTTAAGAGGGTATAGTCACATTGCATAGATTAGACATTTGTTAAAGTGACATTGTTATGCATATTCTCAGTAGCTGCTATTAGTGTAATGATATAGTTAATCCTTTACTCCACAAGGTCCAAGACAAAATTCTAAACCAAATAAGTAGAATGGGAGTAAGGAATTGAGACAACATTCAGTTATTGATTCTCATTATAAAAATGCATCATATAATAACAAGTTCAGAATAATTTATTGCCTCTGATTTATTAAAAATAATAATGATTATTGCAATCATAAATCCTAATTGTTGCACCAATGGTAACCATGGTGTAGGCACTTTTCATACTGGTTTAATTGAAGCATGATGAGAAACAGCATTAAAATAAACAACTGAAATCATAAATACAACATAATAATAATCCCTTTTATCTCCACAATTAAATCATGACTGTTCTTTCTCTCATTTTTTCATGTCAATATGATCCGACTGGAAAAAGTTGGGAGCTGTAAATAGGACATTAAAACAGTTACATGTGACTCTGAAGCCACAAGATGCTGATCCCTGGTCTAGGGTATCAGGGGTGGCATACAACAATGGGCAGGGATTGCTGGCCTAGCCAAAACCAGCCATTAGACCATAAGATAAAGGAGCAGAATTCTACCATTTAGCCCATCAATCTACTCCGCCATTTGATCATGGCTGATATGTTTCTCGAATCCATTCTCCTTCCTTATCCCTGTAACCCTTGATCCACTGATTAATCAAGAACCTATTTTTCTCTGTCTTAAAGACACTCAATGACTTGGTCTCCCAAGCAAATGTAGCAATGAGTTCCACAGAGTCACCATTCCTCGTCATCACAGTTCTAAAGGGTCGTATCTTCACTTTGCATCAATTCCCTCGGGTCCTAGCCTCTCCTACAATTTCTGATTCTGGAAAATGTGACGAGAATCACAATTGATGAACATGGATTAAAAGACATGGGTTTTACTGACAGTTAGTCATGTGATAACCATTTGGCATTAAAAAGGAATATAGAAAATTGTAGAAGGTTTAAAATTTAGAGCCACTGTTTGTGACTGTTCGTCTTTTGTTTCTAGTAAATCACTTCATTACAATTTTTCTGATGTCACTGACTTAATGAATATCTGAGTTCATAAGCCCTTTTTCTAGACAGTGATGTCTTGAAATGTATGCAGTAAAGTGAAAGTAAGCAATTGATCTGCTGAAAAATATGTATTTAACTTCTTTGTTATTACGATAGGGCCTGTAGTTAGTTTAAAATAAATTAATTTCCAAGCACAAGTATTGTGTATTGTTTGCCTTTTGGACAGCTTTGTATCAGGTTCCTCTTATAAAATACAATTACTAGACTGTTCGTGTTCATGTTATACAAGTCCTATGTGTAGAAATTGGATTATATTGCACCAGTTGTTGTTGTTTTATGAAGTTAAAAATCACACAACACCAGGTTATAGTCCAACAGGTTTAATTGGAAGCACACTAGCTTTTGGAGAGACGCTCCTTCATCAGGTGGTAGTGGAGGGCTCAATCCTAACACACAGAATTTATAGCAAAAATTTATAGCAAAGACGTAACTGAAATTATACATTGAAAAATTGACTGTCTGTTAAGCCTTTCATCTGTTAGAATACAGTGATAGTTTCACTTCTTTCATATCTAAATCACAAAACCTTTTTTTTAAAAAGTTGCATTCTCAGGTTAGGGGTTAACAATGGTGATAGCTAGACAATATGTTGAAGGTGTTGGCCCCCTGTGTTCTCTGTCTATGCCATGATGTTTAGATTGATTGTAATCTAAAAAGTGAGATAACGGAGTTTTACATAAATTCATGCAGTTTTTGAGCTCAGAGTTCTCCATGAATGCATGCAGTTTTTGAGCAAAGTACAATGTAACCCTGCAAGGTGTGTGTAGGAGTATCTGTGTGTGTGCATAGTGCAATGGTGGTCACCTGTAATGTGACATGAACTCAAGGTCTGTTTTATAAAAACAGACACATTCAGAGCTAATTTATGCAGCAATATCCAATACCCAGTCAGAGCCAGGAACATGGGTTTCACCATATTCACACAGCCAGCTAAACAAGTGTTTGAGGTGCATAACTGGAAAACTGTAAGAGAATTGAAGTTTTAAATTGATTAGTGAGGAATAGAAAAATAAACAACAGTAACAGTTGAAGAAGGGACTATATTGAAAGGGATTTTTTTTTATTGAAGTGGCTTTTGCTTAATTTCCACCATTTTATATTGCTATTCTTTTACTGAAGTCAAATATCATTTTCAGTTTGCATTAACATGTATTGTTCTTTCATTTATTTTGTTCTCTTCTATTATTGCATATGCTGGTGAAGAGCAGTTCCTCTGAGCTCTAACCTATTTTCACCTCCATTTCTAGCAAAAGTCATTGGAAACTCACCAGTGTTTTTCACTGTCCTTCCTGAAGGCTTTTAAGCCCATTAAATTGACCGAGTGTTAGCCTAACTGGTATCAACTAACTCAGTAAAGACAAATGACAGAATCTGAATTCATTCTAGCTTATATGATTATCGGTGTCAGGCTACACAAACCATCAATCCACTGAGACAAACTATAATTCCAAATCTTTTCTTTTGTTCCCTATAAGTACCTAAAAAAACACATTCTGCCAAGCATTTCTTGGATTTTGTGTGTGCTTTTAAAACAGTGAAATATTATTCTGGAAATCCTATTGGGCAAATAAAACCGATATAATACTGTGTCAATGCCTCACTGTAATGTTGCCCAAATAAAATCAACATTAGAATTCTGAACGGCATTTTTATTTTAGGAATGTGGTTGCTAAGTAAGGTCAGCCTCTGTGTTGAGGCATTAAACTGCTATATTTTGTTCCAGTCCCTCTCTGCCTCCACATTCCCAAGAATAGCCTTTGAAAAATTTTCAATCTTAATTTTCAATCGCCTTTTCCTTAATCTCAGCACTATACCTCTACTCTGGCCTTCTGTAAAGCACTGAAATGTTCGTTCCAGATTGAATTGTCAAGTTTCTGAAAACCCCTGAAAATTGCACGTTGCCTTTTTTTTCACAAGAATTCATGTTTGCCTTTTTTTCCCCTGTGTTTGTATATATTTCTATGCATGGATTTAATGGAATTAGTGGGAGGTTTTATTTGTTCTGCCAAGAGCAATTGAGAAGTGTAAACACGCTAATTACACCGTACACAGGATTCTTCAGATTTAGCAGTGTTGCAAATTACAGATTTCCTGCTGCTATATTATAGTATATTTTTGGCTTTGTAAAATGTGCCTGATGTTCTTGTGAGCAGGTTAAACTTTGATTCTATACACTTCTGCCCTTGCTTGTTCTATATTTACAGCTGTCGTTTTCTTTTCCCCCCACTAAGCGAAGGGACACCTAAACCAAAAATGGATGTTTTTGATCAGTTTCAGATACCCTAGCGAAATAAGACTGTGCTTCCAAAAACCATGAAGGCATTTTAGGTTGTGTCAAGGTTAAAAATCACGTAAAACCAAGTTATAGTCCAACAGGTTTATTTGGAAGCACTAGCTGCTCGGTCTCGTCAATGCACCATGCCTCAGGGCATCCTTGCCTACAGCGTATGAGATAGACAACATTGGACAAGTCACATGAGTACTTGCCACGTACATGGTGAGTGGTGTCACGTATAATGTGGTATCCGTGTCTACACTCTGATACGCCTTGCAGCGTCCGCTGTGACAGGGTTGTATGGTGCTGTCCTGAAAGCCGGGCAGTTTGCTACTAACATAATCTGTTTGAGGTTTGGTGGTTGCTTAAAGGCGAACAGTGGGGGTGTGGGGAAGGTCTTGGTGAGGTGCTCATCCTCATTGTTAATGTGTTGTAGGCTGCGAAGAACATGGTGTAATTTTTCGGCTCCTGGGAAGTACTGGACAACGAAGGGTACCCTGTCGGTTGTAGCTTGTGTCTGTCCCCTGAGGAGGTCATTACGGTTTCTCGCTGTGGCATGTTGGAATTAGCGATCGATGAGTTGAGCATCATACTCTGTACTTATGAGGGCATCCTTGAGTACTTCCAAGTGCCCGTCACTTTCCTTCTCATCTGAACAGATCCTGTATATGTGTAGGGCTTGTCCATAGGGGATGGCAGTTTTAATATGTTTCAGATGGAAGCTGGAGAGGTATAGCATTGTGAGGTTATCCGTGGGTTTGTGGTAGAGGAAGGTGCTGAGGTGCCCATTCTTGATGGAGATGCATGTGTCCAAGAACGAGACAGATACTAGAGTTTGATGGTGGGATGAAACTTGTTGATATCACTGTGTAGTTGTTTCAGTGACTCCTTACCATGGCTCCAGAGAAGAAAATGTCATAAATATACCTGGTGTATAATGTTGTTTAGAGGTCCTGCGTAAAGAAGAAGTCTTGTTCGAACCTGTGAATAAAAATGTTGGCATATTGGGGTGCAAATTTGGTCCCCATGGCTGTTCTGTGTGTCGGGACGAAGAACTGATTGTCAAAGGTGAAGACGTTACTGTCGAGGACAAAACGGATGAGTTGTATGATGGTGCTCGAAGATTGGCAGTTTCAGATCAATATGGATGGCAAAACTAAAATGAATACAAAACGAATTAAGTTGTATCTGCATTGTTGAGCTCCAACTATAATTGTTTCATGTAGTGAAGGAATTGTGTGCGCTTAGGTGCCAATATGGATAGTGCTCTCCCATGGTGTTCATGCATCTCCTGAGACTTTTGTAAACTAGAATTGACATTGCACTGCTTTGATAGTCCATGTGTTGTCAAAGCAAAGTGGTGTGTGAATATCTCCTGCAGAGTTTTACTTCACTTTACTGCATAATCAATTTGAGTCACAACTGCATATTTACACTATCCATTTGGCATTGGTGTGAAGTCAAAATTAGTTCTTTCCAGTGCTAAAATTACACCATTTATGAAACCTGTAGAGATATGTAACTTTTAAAGAGGAAAATAATTTCTTAACGACTGGTGCAAAACACTCATGTGACACAATTTCACATTTTAAGTTTTTAACTGCAACAAACTTGAATTAATATTGCTAATTAAGTTGCAAAAACAAAGGCATTTCCTACTTGAGACAACGGGAGAGTCTGACAACTGAGTGAACCCCCGTTTAACTTTGGCAGAAAGACTTTAGTCTTTCTTCACTGCACTTCTATAGCACTTGTCCCAAGCTTTAGTGCAGCTTTCAGAATGTAGTCCTGGGTCTTGGAATTTGCAACACTTGATTGAGGTCAACTCTTTATACTGGAAGACCAACAAGTTTCAGAAAGACCAAAGAACGTCTTTCACCAAGCTTTTCCTGATTTAAACAAAGATCTATACTCCTTGCCCCACCACAGTGAATTGTCCAGTGTCCATTTGCATCAAGTCCCTATCTGTCACTCTTCTGAACATACACGAATGAATTCCAGTCACATAGCATTCTCTGGAAACTTATTGGTTTTTAAGAATGGAGGAAGTGGGGTGAGAGCAGGAAGCAAGTCCCTTGTGCAATGGAATCAGACCAGAGGACACGACAGGGAGGCTGGTGAATGGGGCTGTGAATTGAGGCTGTAAGCGAGGAGTGAGTCCGGGGCCTAGGGGCTGAGGAGGCTGTAAGTCTGCAAAGTGGGGAGAGAGATAAAGGGGCTGTGCAGGGGCAAAAGGAACAGAATGGTTGCAAAGAATGGAAGGGGACTGCGAAGAGGGGAGATGTGCAGGAAAGGGAAGAGAAGGGGTGGAGATAGGAGTAAAGGGCAGCAAGGGAATGTGATAGTCTGCAATGTAGGGAATCAGTCTACTCAAGGTGGATAGGATTTATAACGGGAGTGCAGGGCTACAAAGAGGAAGAAAACACTCTTAACTTTCCAACTATGGAATAATCAGCCAACTGGGAAAAGGAAAACTAATAATGAAATCCTTGTAAATCAATAGCGGACTCTCATCCAATTCTAACCCTGTCTTAACATCCACCATTCCCAGAAAAACGTGTTACTCAACTGATGTCTGTAAATTTTAGGGGTTTGTGATCAGTGACATAATACATGTAATTGATGATTTCTCACAATTTTATCATGGTTCATTAAGATGGAGCTGTTTAAATATGATACATTCATATGACAAAGAGAGGAAATCAATGACCTGTGACAAATTAGTATGTTTTACCAATCCTGGAGCCATCCTCTAGAATGGAGGAATAGAAGCAGCACACTTCCACATCCCTGTGGTCCTGTTGTCTGGTACCTACAGTGTATGTTCTTCCCTCAGGATGATATTTGGCAGCTCCTAGTCTTCCTTCATGGAGTTGGTGTGGCTCACCTACTCAGATCTTCTTGCTCCCTCATGCTGTCCTGTCCCAGTTAATATACCTTATTTTGGCCATCAATTCAATGTCAGTTACCTGTTTAAGCTCTCTTGGCTGGGATAGCACTCATGATGTCAGGTGACCATTGTCCTCCTGCCCACATCTAGCTAAAGGTTAGTTTTAATTCCTTCTGGGACCAAATACTTCCTTGCTTCCAGTACACCTCATTGATAATGCAGTAGGTGGTACTTGATAAATCTTTGACATGAATCAGAACCTTAATGATCCTTATGATCGTTTTAATGCAGAGGTCTTTTATATTTGCGGAAGATTAGAATACCAACAACAGACTCTGAATCCCTTTTCCTTCCCTCCCATGTCACCCTTCCGCAGGGACCATTCCCTCCAAGATACTCTGGTCGACTCCTCCTTCACTCCTAACACCTCCCTGAACCTCAACGGCACCTTTCTCTACAACCACCATTTATTTCCTCCCTCCTCAGCTTCCAAGGCCCAAAACAATCTAGTCTACTGCATTCACTGTTCACAATGTGGTCTTCACTGCACTGGGGAAATGAAGTGCAGACCAGGTGGCTCCTTTGCAGAGCACCTGCCTAAGCTTCCACTTGTCTTTCAACACGCCACCATGTTCCCTGGCTAACACCTCTGTCTCAGGCTTGCTGTAGAGCTCCTGCAAAGCTCAGCAGAAGCTGAAAGAAGAGCACCTCATTTTCCACTTGGGAGCTCTACAACATTCTGGATTCAGTATGGAGTTCAACAATATTAGGGTTTGAGCACCTTCTCCCCTATCCTTCCCTCAATAGGTCTTGCCATCACGCGGGATGCTGGCACATACATCACATTGTCAGCTACCTATAGACCCCATTAACACCCATTCATTCTCCAAGGCTGACCTTTAACCACTCCTTTGTCTGTCCAACTGTTTTTCTCTTTCTTTGGACTCTATCTTCACCTATCATTTGCTCCTCTCCCCTCCCCTCACCCCGTCTTCTGCATAATTACACCTATTTTCCTAGCTATTATTAGTTCAGAGAAAGGGTCACTGGGCTGGAAACTTTAACTCTGTTTTGTCTCCACAGATACTGCCAGACCGGCCGAGTTTTTCCAGCAATTTCTGTTTTTATTTCTCATTTCCAGCATCCGTAGCTCTTTCGGTTTTAGTTTTTAATGGGACACAGTTGGATGAGGTCTCATGCTACACAGGAAAGATTATATATAGAGTGTTCAGTTAACATAGGTTTAAGTGGGGGGGGGGTCCCAGTTCTCAATACATTTATGTCCGTGCTATTTTTAAATAGCCACCCAGCAAGTGTTACCCTTCACTGGCAACATAATGGCATAGTGGCCACAAAACCACACTGTGCTGCAATGGCACATAGCTGACACTCCCTCACCCAGGCAGCCCCACTCTCAAATTGATTGCTGTTTAATAATCAGAGCACACAATCAACCTGCCGATAACTACATTCCATCTGAACATCCTCTAAGCCAACGCTACCCTGTCCAAATGGGAGAAAATGAGGACTGCAGATGCTGGAGATCAGAGCTGAAAAATGTGTTGCTGGAAAAGTGCAGCAGGTCAGGCAGCATCCAAGGAGCAGGAGAATTGACGTTTTGGGCATAAGCCCTTCTTCAGGAATGAGGAAGGTGTGCCAAGCAGGCTAAGATAAAAGGTAGGGAGGAGGGACTTGGGGGAGGGGAGTTGGGAATGCGATAGGTGGAAGGAGGTTAAGGTGAGGGTGATAGGCCGGAGAGGGGGTGGGGGCG
>NC_057729.1:13958678-14059222 GCF_004010195.1 Chiloscyllium plagiosum
TTCTGTCCTGGTGGCGATTGGAGGGGCGGGGTTCAAGGGCAGAGGAGCGGGAAGTGGAGGAGATGCGGTGGAGAGTATCGTCAACCACGTCTGAGGGGAAATTGCGGTCTTTGAAGAAGGAGGCCATCTGGGTTGTTCGGTATTGGAATTGGTCCTCCTGGGAGCAGATGTGGCGGAGGCGAAGGAATTGGGAGTATGGGATGGCGTTTTTACAGGGGGCAGGGTGGGAGGTGGTGTAATCTAGGTAGCTGTGGGAGTCGGTCAGTTTGTAGTAAATGTCCGTGTTGAGTCAGTCACCCGAGGTAGAAATGGAGAGGTCTAGGAAGGGGAGGGAGGAGTCTGAGACAGTCCAGGTAAATTTGAGGTTGGGGTAGAAGGTGTTGGTAAAGTGGATGAACTGTTCAACCTCCTTGTGGGAGCACAAGGTAGCGCCAATACAGTCATTGATGTAGCGGAGGAAAAGGTGGGTTTGGTGCCAGTGTAGCTGCGGAAGATGGACTGTTCCACATATCCGACGAAGAGGCAGACATAGCTGGGACCCATGCGGGTGCCCATGGCTACTTCTTTGGTTTGGAGCAAGTGGGTGGATTGGAAGGAGAAATTCTTCAGAGTGAGGACCAGTTCAGTCTGTCGAAGGAGGGTGTCAGTGGAAGGGTACTGGTTGGGTCGGCGGGAAAGGAAGAAGCGGTGGGCTTTGAGGCCTTCATGATGGGGGATGGAGGTGTATCCAAATGCCCAGAAGAGGAATGTCACATTGAAGCAAGCAATCATGCGACTCTAAATAGGAGCTTTTATTTATAGCTAGTAAAAGCGAACACAACAAAGCAAATAGAGGCTGCAGTTTGCCTTTACAATACAAACCAGATGGTGGTTTGATGACCTATGACTATTTTATGTTTCATGATGGTCAGTTGCATCCAGCTGTCAAGTACCGGAACCAGGGATCAATCAGGTGCTGCCTGGTTTTTAATGCCTGATGCTGCTAAGCTCTGTCATGTAAAATGAGAGCTACTTCTTCTTCAAGATCTTTCTCCTCCTCCTTGGAAGACTGCTCCCATTCTCCCATCCAGCCCCTTGCCTCAATGTCTGTTCCAATATTATCTCTCTGTCTGACTGACTCTGAGAGGCTATGAGTTTGTACACTGTAAGACCAGCTGTCTCCTCTTTTACATTTATGTTAAACCTATTACTTTACTTCCATAAAGTCTTGTGAAAAGCCTCTGTCTCAAACAAGCAGGTTAGATGCTGTCCAGACAGATTAGCTCAGCGTTGAGTGGTTTGCAATGCAGAGTGATACCAACAGCCTGCTTTCAATTCCTGTACGTACTGACTGAGGTCACCATGAAGGCCCTGTTTTCTCAATCATGCCACTGTGCTGTACATGTGGTGATCCACTGGTTAAATTCACCATCAGCCATGTCTCTAGTGAAAGAACAAGCTTCTTAACATATGGCAACTTTCACTTTCATTTCACTATGAGTAGGATCAGATTTCCCCTCTCTGAGCAACTCCATTCATCTGGAATTAAAGGAGATGGTTTAAAACATAGTCTTCTTATAAACACTATTGTTTGTTGCAGATAAACAATCATATCCATGCCACTACACTTTTATTTGAATGAGGTAATTTTACTGTGGCTTGTGTCAAATAGGACAAGAGCAAAATTTGTCTTTATCTTAATACTTCCATCATTTAAGGACTTATGTTAATCAGAAAATGGGTGTGTGTAAAACAGACTGTAAATTTATTCTCAACTAATTTTTCATTTGTAGCCAGGAAGCAATTCACCCTAAATTGTTTAGCTCATCTTATCTGTATGGATACACTTACCTGGAAACTTCATGACCTCCAAATTGTTCAGAAAATATGTTTACTTTATATCTATACAAAATAAAACAGTAATGCATCACAGAGATTAGATGACATTGACCCCAGTTTAATGTGTCATTGTCCTGTAACTTAGTCCAAGATATTAGTTTTCAGAAATGTTATTCTCGATTAGTCTGCTATTAATATACTGTATGAGGTCATTAGTCATCAGATTTCTTGGGGAATTCTGAGGACTCTGCATTCCTTTCATTTCTGACCTTTTTTTTATCTGAGATTGAGTGTTATAAGTCCATTAGAAGCAACTTGATAATAAAGCAGAACAAATATTAATTGATTCAAAGGATTCATGTTTCACATTTTTTTATTTCATATTTTTGAATTACTTTTGATAATTGTTTGGAATTCTTTTTTGTTCGGTGTGAATAATCAACACTTTCCAATAGATTTTCCTGTGTTTTGATACGACAGTGATGATAGCCAGAGACTCATTTCAGTACAATACCCTCCGTGGGTAATCTGAGACTGGTTGGAGCTGCAGAAATAACAGTATGTCACTTTAACCAACATGATTGAAGAATCCATGGTATTGCAACTTTAAGCTCCAGAAATGTATAGCATTGGTCAGGTGGCATGTTAAAATATTAGAAAATATGCAAGAGGAGCACTGACACATCCTGTTGACTGTCTTCCAGTTCTAACAGAATCAAAATGAAAGGAAGGCACCAAATGTATTCCCAGAAAGTGAGTTAAATGTTGAAGTCTTTAAAAAGCCTACATGTTTTGTTGTAACTGTACTTCCATTTTTAACCTGTATCAGCAAGATTTCTTGGACCTTGGGAAGTCCATCAGCTAAAAATGGTTGAGAGGACAAGATCTATTAATTAAGAGCCCATACAGCATGATTGTGGACTAGGAGGATCAAAAATTTAAGCCCAAATTCATTAAGCAAACTTGTAAACTTCATCTCCATATTCTCTCCCAGAGCTCCTGTGATCACTGAGCTTCCCCATCCCTTTTACAAATCATTAATCCTCACATGATCACTGACTCAACACCATAATCACTGGCTCTCCCCCATTCTTCATAAGTCACTCTCATTTCTCTCCAATTCCCCATCTCTGCTCTCCAACTGTTGTCTTACCACCATGATGTCCTGCTTCATCCTCCAAGGGAGGCAGTTACAGTATATATCACTGAACCGGTAACATTGACCCCAGGCAAATGTTCTAGGAACAAGGGTTTGGCAATGGTGAAATTTGTGTTGAATAAAGGATCTGTACAATTCTGTTTCATATCGCCTTTCATTCACACAGTACCAGGGAATGAGAAATTTATAACTCTTCTGATTCATCTCATAATTCAAAATTGTAGACAAGCATCCCATGAAAGGGCAATGAAGCTCTTTGCATCTGAGGGGTCATATCAGGATCGACCTGGTGGTTAGCCATCTCCTCAGCCCCTCTGCCATCATTGCCTCACATAACCACAATGACAGAAATAGCTAGTGTGGTTGAGTTTTAAAGTTCTAGGGCCCTACAGGTCTTAAGCAATCAAAGGACCATTGCCTCCTGCGACCCTGAGAGAAGAAAATCTCTCTATTCTTGACAACCCCCGACACCATTGCTTCCAAGTAGCATTTGAAAGCATGGGAACACTCTGTTGTTCCATTTTTGCTTTCCCTAAGGTCTTTCAATCTTACCCAATGGATTTCAACTCCTGCTATAGCTGCAATGCTCCCTACGTCGGGTCATATGACTTGAGGTAGTGCAGGCTGGCTTTTGATAATGCAGCCCTCATATGCATATGGACCCACTGTGAGGCGTCAACATTCCTCAGTTACACATACAGCCCTGGCCTGCAAGCCTTAGCCATGGAAACGAGCAGACAGCTCAAAACTTGCTTGCTGCCAACAATCAAGTAAGAAATGATCCCAGCATTTTAATTCAGAGACAATTTGATTTATAACTTTCTAATCTTAATTTTTTATTGTCGAAAAAAATGCCACTAACCAACTTTCAGCCCTTAGTTTTACTACAAAGCATTAGTCCATGAGGAGTTTCAAAGATTTATGATTGTTAATGGCATGGAATTGTTTAAGGTCATTATAGGAATTTGGAAAAACCCACAGGAAATACAAAGGTAGAAGAGGCTTAATTGACACAACTAAATTTTAATTTTAAAAACCGACTTAACTTTTAAATCCCTCCTTCTGTAAAAATAACATGTGCATTGCATTCTAAGACAATAAATTGACCTGAAGTTAAATATAATCCTGTGAGAAAATACTTTTCTTTTCCACTTTGTGTGCTCAAGGGAGAACTGGACTATAGCCTGCATAATAAACATTCCAAAAAAAAAGTACTTCCAAGGAAACCTTCCATGTTAAAAAAAGGATGTTTTATGTTTTTTCTTTATCGTTGAAACTATTCTATTTCTATAGATTTTTAAAAGGATGTTTTTTATGATGTTGTTTAGCTCAATTTCTCTTCATCTTTTAAGATACTTCATCTATATTGTTAACTCTGACTAATTCACTGATTAAATCATTGATAAGGAATTGCCAGTGTTCCCTTGATCTCCAATTGTATCTGTACAAATTAGCCAGTGACGAATGGTAACCTCAGTCTTTTGCGTGAATACACTTTGTTAAATATCCTACTCAGTAGGCCTCATGTGAGTGGATGTGGTGTGGTGTCAGGGTAGAGTGTGCCTAAGGTCAATTGATAATCTTGAGCACCAGTTCTCTGCACAAGGGAAAGCCATTACTGGAACAGGAAATCGATATTGATAAAATTGTGGGACAGGTTTTCTCACTTCAACATTAAAAAAGTTAGCAGGAAACTGACCCCTTCTTCATTTTCTTTTCCACAGATGATTAACACTCGAAGGCGCGTTAAATGCTTGAGACAGGCCTACTGCCCCAGTATGTGGAAGATACACTGCCCCTGAGAGCTGCACGTTAACCTAATGGAAGAATCCAACTGTTTTTTCACCCAAAGCTTAAATTTACTGGATGTCTCTCCTGTCCTTGACTACCTCCCTTTTATCCCCATGACAAAGCCATTACGGGTGTTAATTGGGATGAGGATGGGTCAGCTGCCTTAAGCCTAAAAGTCTAGCTCATTGTGCATAAAGTCATAGCAAGTTTGAGAGCATGCAGTTACATACTGGGGAGGTGTCCCTGAAAATTTTAATGAAATGTCCTCCCCAAACTTCTGGTCTCCCCAACCCTGAGGATCCATGAAATTCTTCCTGTGATTTTGGAGTTATTCATTTATTTTACATGTTCAGAAGTATTTTGTAAGACGGCGAGAAAGGCATGTAACAAAGTTACAAATAAGTGGTAAAAATTGTGCTTGAAATTGAAGGCAACTCGGCTTGGCATTAGTTAGGGGACAGGTGACAGGGTGGGATTTGGATACGTACTCAACCATATGTACTATGTGAATAGTGAGGAGGTGTTAGTTTTCATCATATTTGTAGATGTGTATCAAAATATGTTAACTATGCGAAGTTAGGTGGCTCATAAATAATAGATTGGTGCATAAAGTTGCAAAGGGATATGGATCAATTTGGTGAGTGGGCGAAACCGGGCAGATAGAATTTACTGTGGGAGAAGATGATGTGATATACTTTAAAACCTAAGAAAGATAGATCAAAGCATTTTCTAAATGGCAAGAAGCTAGAAACAGTGGAGGAAATGATTTAGCTATCCAAGTATAGAAATCAATAAAAGCTAGTGAACAAAAATAATGAAAAAGCCTGATGGAATGTTGACCCTCATCTCATGAGAGTTGGGAAGTTATGTTACAGCTACATAGAGCTCTAGCTAAACCTATCTGGAGGATTGCCTTCAGTCCTGGGTACTGCACCTCAGGAAGTATTGACTTTAACAGGGTTCCCATGCAGATTCATTAGAGTAATACTGAGGATGCATGGATTAGGCTTGTAATTGCTTCATTATAGATTTTTAGGAGGTGATCTAATTGAGCTGTTTAAGACAATTCAGGAAGTCTAGGGTGATAGATAAAAAAAAAAATCCCATGGTGGTGAATTCTGCAGCAAGGGGGTAAAACCTTAAAGTCTCAGCTCGGCCATTTGGGGCTGGTCTAGACTACATGTGACTCCAGACCCATCAATGTGGTTTACTCTTAACTGGCCTCTGGGCAATTAGGGATGGGCAATAAATGCTGCATCACCAGTGATGCCCTCATCCTGTGAATGAATTTTTTTAAAATCCCTCCGTGGGTCTATCTTAGGACAGTGAAAAGAGTTCCTCAACATATATCTTGTGTTACTTACCATTTTTCATCAATTACAGGGAGAATCAAAATAAAAATAATGATTTGAAAATATAAACTCAAACAATAGAGAAGTTGTCGCAGTTTGGATATGCAAAGGATTAGGACATCTCTTGTCTACAGCTTTTTCTTCAAACATAAGTGATATTGATTGCATTTTCCCATATGACCACTACTGGACCCTTGTGCTATATGCCACCACTACCAGTTTGCGATACTGGGTAAGGAGGGGTTGAGGTGTTTTATTGCCACCAATTCTTCTTTTGTTTTTGTCTTGGGCCTATATTATCATTAGTTGTAGAGAACGCACTACCATAGAGGATCTGCAGAATGGGCACTATTCTTATACACTAAGTTGATTTATAGTCAGATATATAATTGATATATTTGATCAGGCATAATTACTAGAGGGCCACAATGACTCCCTTCGAAAACTAGGATGGAATCTATGTGTGGCATTAGTAGAATGGGTAATACCTAAGTAGCATGAATAGCAACATCCTTAGAACCATTATCTTACAAGAGCGGTGGGGCAGAGTCTTTGTATGCATTTAAGGCTGAAATATATAGAACCTTGATCAATAGGGGAAAACAGGGTTATGGAGAAGAGCAGAAAAATTGTTGTGAGGAGTATCGGATCAGCTATGATCCTATTGAATGGCAGAGCAGGCTCGAGGGACTGATCGGCCTTCTTATTTTTCTATTTCCTATGACCTCATAGCATAGTAGCATTCATGTTTCAATCAGTCTGCAGACACAATCTAACTTCTTGATTGGATGGATTATCTGCATTTGCCTGAAGGAAATTAAGGTATTACTCATTTCCTGGATAACAGCAGAAGGGATCATTTAACCCTTATGTTCATGAGTGTAGCCAAGATGTAGCACTGTAATGGAGAGAACACTGAAGCCAGAGGTAATGAGAAAGCCTTGAAGTAAGACCTTGCCACCACTCATGTTTCACACTTACAATCACTTTTGGTGCACAACCTGCATGAGTGCAGACTTTTCTGGAGGTAAAGGTTCATTCTATCCATGTGATTAGCAAGAGAGCACACTCGTTCAAGGACAAGTGTTGACCAATACTCAACTGCCATTCAGGCTCTGCCTCACTGCATAAATATGTATGATTTCACAGACCAAATGATGAAATTTACTTCACCCACTCTGAAGGTATTGGTAGCCATTTTTCTTCCTTACTGCAGAGTTGCAATCTGGTCAAAGTTCACATGCTATCATGGTCATATGCCTAGGAATGAGTTCAAGGCTGCATTCACCTCCATCTTCACTCTTCATGCACACATTTATACAGTGTTGTGCCAACCCCATCAGCTTTCAGGCTGTCCATGTTCTCATAAATTGCTTTTATTGAATTTAGTATCCCCAATATTTACTGCCAGCCATAAGCTTACCATATGTACATTGTCATGCTCAATATCTCTAAACATGGTTATGAAGAAGAGCAGGAAAGTTAATGTGAGGAGTGTTGGATCAGCCATGATCCTATTGAATGATCAGTATCCATTGAAGCCAGGGTGGTGGTGAGCTGTGAAACCACCAATCCTCTCCGCAATATCCCTTCCAATCCAGATCAGATCAGATCCTTGGGAGATGGGCCCTTATATTTGCAGTTAGCTCTTTTATTGATATTATCCCCTCAGCATCACAGCGTAATGCACCTTATCTTCAGATTTGAATTTTATACTTTCCACTACACTGCATGGACTGTTCCATAATAATCTTGCTTGATTTGTACTGCCTAAACCCCCAGGGCTGATTGTAGCCCACCACTGGACTTATTTGTAAGGACTGTCCATACAACACCCAGCCTAGCCCCTGTACTGATGTCTTTATAGATCCCCAAACTGGTTACCTCTGATCCCTGATTGTTTACACTTAGACTTGCTTAGAGGATTGAATGTAGCCAAATCTTTGGAGTACAATGATTACACCAGTGACTGACTGACAGTGAGAAACCCCCTGGATTAAGAACAGATGGTGCCTTTGATCGTGGGTTTTGATCTTCCCATCCCCAGCCCCTCCCTACCGACTGATTGTAGTCCCCTTCATTCCAGTAAAGACTGCTCCTCTTTATGCCTATTTGGCGGAAGGACATTCAGTTTGCAGCATAAGAAGCACGTCAAGTCAGAGATACTGTGAGGACCCAAGTAAATGCAAAGTGAGGAAATAGTAAGAAACAAAGCTAAGAGCCATAATAAACACACTGTGCAGATGCATGAGATAGATGACGAGAGTAGGGTGCTGGAAAACCACAGCAGGTCAGACAGTATCTGAGGAGCAGGACAATTGACGTTTCAGGCAAGAGCCCTTCATCAGGAAGATGAGATAGATGTGTCTGCCTGTGTGTGCATAGCACTGGAATGTAATTTGTCCATGAGCTCTGAAATATTACCAAAATGAATTATGAGGTAATTGTGATGACGTATTGGGGCTGCTTTTTTGCTGATGCCAACTCCCATGGAGCACACCATGAGATATCAGTGAATGGATATTGCAATGGAGGCCTGAAGAAGTAACCGATAAGCTGCGTCCATTAAGTAACTGCTCAGACTTTGGAGTCAGGAACTGGCGCTGTCTAGTTTCTCACCATTATGTGGGAGAATTACAAATAGCATAAAAATGCAGAAGGATTAATGAATCACCATATGTAATTAAGGTGGTGACCACTTAATAGCAAGACTCTCATTGAATATTAAGGGGAAAAATCAAACATGTTTTGAAGCCAAGAATCAGGCACTGAATTTTCCTCAAAGATTTGCCTATCAGTTTTGGGGAGTTTCACAGATGGTTTTTCCCCACAAGCACAGACGAGTTTTCTCATGTAATTATGTATTGTTCATGTCTTGAACCAGGAAGGGTTCAGGAAGGGTTTCTAACTCAAAGTGCAATAGGCCGACAAGAGGGGAGGCCATATTGGATTTGGTGTTTGGCAACGAACCAGGGCAAGTGTCAGATCTCTTGGTGGGAGAGCATTTCAACGATAGTGATCACAACTCCCTGACCTTTACTATACTCTTGGAGAGAGATAGGGACAGACCATATGGCAAGGCATTTAATTGGGGGAGGGAGAATTATAATGCTATTAGGCAGGAACAGGGGTGCACATATTGGGAACATATGTTCTCAGAGAAATGCAGGACAGAAATGTGGAGGTTGTTTAGGAAGCACTTGCTGATAATGCTGGACAGATTTGTCCTACTGAAGCAAGGAAGAGATGGTAGGCTGAAAGAACCTTGGGTGACAAAGGATGTGGAACATCTAGTCAAGAGGAAAAGGGAAGCTCACTTAAGGTTGTGGAGGCAAGGATCCAACAGAACTCTAGAGGGTTACAAGGTAGCCAGGAAAGGAATGAAGAATGGACTTAGGAGAGCAAGAAGGGGGCATGAAAAAGCTTTAGTAGGTCAGATTAAGGAAAACTGTAAAGCATTCTACACTTATGTGAGGGACAAGAGGATGGCCAGAGTGAGAATAGGGCCAACAGGGGATAGTGGAGGAAACTTGTGCCTGGAGTCAGAGGAGGTAGGGGAGATCCTAAATGTCATGACTGAGAGGGACCTTGACATTTCTAAAGATAGCGTAAAACAGGCTGATATTCTTGAACAGGTTGATGCTTAGGAGGATGTGCTGAATATTTTGAAAATCATAAGGATATATAAATCACCTGGGCCAGAGAGAATATACCCTATGTTACTATAGGGAGTGAGGTAAGAGGTTGTTGAGCCTTTGGCTATGATCTTTGTGTCCTCACTGTCCACTGGAGTAGTACCAGATGATTGGCAAATGTTATTCCCCTGTTTAAGAAAGGGAATAGGGATAATCCTGGGAATTACAGCCAGTCTCATGTCTGTGGTGGATAAAGTATTAGAGAAGATTCTGAGAGAAAGCATTTATAATTACTTGGAATACCATAGTTTCATTAGAAATAGTCAGTATGGCTTTGTGAGTGGCAAGTCATGCCTCACTTTTGTTACAAAATTCTTTGAGGATATGACAAAAAACATTGATGAAGGTAAACCAGTGCATGTGATGTAAATTGATTTTAGCAAATCATTTCATAAGGTTCTCCATAGTAGGCTCATTCAGAAAGTTAAGAGGCATCAGATGCAGGGAAATCTGGCTGTCTGGATACAGAATTAGCTGGCCCATAGAAGACAGAGGGTGGTGGCAGATGGAAAGTATTCAGCCTGGAGCTTGGTGATCAGTGGTGTTCCACAAGGATCGGTTCTGGGACCTTTACCCTGTGTGATGTTTACAAATGACTTGGATGAGGAAGTGGACGGGTGGGTAAGTTTGCCAATGAAGCAAAGGTTGGTGTAATGATAGATGGGGTGGAGGACTGTTATTAGTTGCAGTGGAACTTTGACAGGATGCAGAACTGGATTGATAAGTGGCAGATGGAGTTCAACCTAGAAAAATATGCAGTGATTCATTTTGGAAGGTCGAATTTGAAGACAGAATGCAGGGTTAAAGGCAGGATTCTTAGCAGTGTAGAGGGACGGGGGTTCTTGGGGTCCATGTCCATAGATTCCTCAAAGTTGCCACCCAGGTTGATAGAGTTATCAAGAAGGTGTATGGTATGTTGGCTTTCATGATCGTGAGATTGAGTTTAAGAGCCAAGAGGTTACACTGCAGCTCTATAGAACCCTGGTTAGACCACATTTGGAATATTGTGTTCAGTTCTGGTCACCTCATTATAGGAAGGATGTGGAAGCTTTAGAGAGGGTGCAGAGATTTACCAGGATTCTGCCTGGACTGCAGGGCATGTCTTATGAAGAAAGATTGAAGGAGCTAGGGCTTTTCTCATTGGAGCGAAGAAGGGTGAGAGGTGACTTGATAGAGGTGTACAAGGTGATGAGAGGCACAGATAGAGTGCATAATCAGAGAGCATTTCCCAGGGCAGAAATGGCTATCATGACAGGGCATAAGGTGATTGGAGGAAGGTTTAGGAGAGATGTCAGAGGTAGTTTCTTGACGCAGAGAGTGGCATGGTAGTGGAGTCAGATATATTAGGGACATTTAAGTGACTCTTAGATAGGGATATGGAAGATAATAAAATTAAGGGTAATATCGGTTATTCTGATCTTAGAGTAGGATATAAGGTCGGCACAACATCGAGGGCCAAAGCGCCTGTACTGTCCTGTATACTGTTTTATATTCTATGTTCTTTTAATTGGTGCCAGGAAACTTGCACATTCACACTGCGAGCACCATATTTAAAACTGAGCTGACCACTATTTCAAAATGCAGCAAGCCAAGAAAATGCTCTTCACTGTTTGTTAGTCTCAGGAATTGCAAGGATGTTGTCTGACAAAGCAGCCTGCTTTGATTTTGGGACCTGGATCTCCTGGTAGATGGGCTGAAGAGGAAGACTTTAACTATTTTCCTTGGACTGCCAGAGGAGACCATGGCACTAGACCCTGCCAGCCTGCTTTGAAGTTGCCATCCAGATCATGGTCTAGAGGAGCATGCAATGATGCTGCAAAAAGGTCACGGTTAGGTGCTACACCTTCTCCCTATCACTTCAAACTCAGTCTAACTCAATCTACCTCTGTCACTTGTTGTGACCAGTTTCTTGGTAAGATTCCTCTCTTAATTATGGTCCCAAATAGGATTTCCCAAACTGCTAAGCTCTCCAGTGGTTGCAGCAAGGTTGATTTACAGATGGATCTCTTCCCTGTGGGTATATTTCTCCCAAAGGTAAATGAACATACACTTCAAAAGGAGCCAATTTTTCTAGGATTTCTTGAATTAACAAAAGGATGTCCTTATTAGTTACTACATGCAAGACATAGCAATGGAACACACATACTCAAGAATTACAAATAAGAGATGAATGCAAAATGATAAAAGTTGATAAATATATATTTATGCATCTGAATCAGTCTCTGAATTGTTCATGAAGAGCAAATAACATTGTGGCAATTATTGGGTAATGCTGATAATGGCAATTTTAGAGATGATTAGTTTTGTGGATTTAGTAAAATTCTTTTGTCCTGATACTTACTTTTAAGAACTGCTTTGCAGCATTGGAGTAAGATAATCAATTCTTTACCTGCCACGCAGGAGTGCTTACTCTGTTCTCATGCTCTAACTTCCACAACAGTCTGCACATACTGTCCACAACAGCCTAAGGATAACAGACAGAATACTGTTGAAGTTCTCCATGAACCCCCTTTCTCACATTTGTCTGGAAAGAGAAAACACAAAAAATGTCTACAAGAAGTGACTTTCTGCTAAGGATTGACAGCCTGAGTGAACAGCCAGCCTCCTCATCATTTCAAGTTGCTCTTTCTCTGTTTGAAATTTCTTGACACATCTACATTTAATATTTGATTTAGCCCAGGCAGAAATTTTGCAATTCAATCACTGAATTTATCCTGCAGTCATTTTGTCTCTGTAGCAATCCTCTTTAAAAAAACCCACACATTTTAGATTTGAGGGCTAAGACCACCCTTTCAACAAAGAACACTGTACCCAGCTGCTCACTGTTTTCCCTCTTACTATTGTGTGCAGTATCTTCCCCTAATGACTCCCACCTATGCCATTCCCCCAAACAATTAACCCTTCCTGCTTTCTGAGCTTCCTACTTACTCACTTAGGGCACCTCTTGACCTTTTTTCCACCTGCACGAATACTAACCATTTGTGCCCATCATTTTGATTTCATTCAACTCCACCCTATGCCTCACTGCATGAGAAAGCAATTTTGAAGAGAAAAGAACAGGCTGAGGCAGGTGTAGGGAAGTCATATGAGGTCAATCATCTAGCCAATCATTTCTTCCTCCACCTTTGAGGAAGAGGTCATAGTTTCCTCAGAGGAAGCAGTGGCAAGGTTGTCTTCTGCATATTCGATCAGTTCATGTGCTGTCAGGTCGGTAGATACTTTAACTAGATTAGACTTAGGAGCACATTCTGGTGACACACTAGCACACTTGCACTGCAGGCCAGAGAAGGAATGTTCCAGGTCAATGATACGCACAGGACCGCTGAAGTTGAGATTCATTCTCGGTGTTATGCCTCGTTGTATAGCCTGTTAGAAACCAAGCCTTGATATTCTCAGATTCATCATAAAAGTTAAATATTTTGAAATGTGCAGAATCCCCCGATTGGTCGGATTTTCTGACTTGGGGTGGCAGAAAACGCTGACCAAGTTTCTGGACTGAACACGAACTCCTGTTTATTCCAAATAAATTGAATCCAGGTAAAGGTAAACAATTAGGAACCATTGGCATAAGACTGTAGTGAAGACAGAGATTGAGAGCCAGCGAGCAAGAGCGTGAGCCAAAAAGCAAGAGCCAGAGAGCGAGAGAACAAATGAGAGAGAGTCAGACACAGACAGACAATTTTTTTTATATAAGGGAACCTGCCATCTAGGTGTCTCTCAGCAACCGATGAAAGAAACTAAAGATAGACAAATGAAGCAATGTACTGGCCAACAGAAAGGTCCAAGTATAATATCAACAACAGAACCTGGAAGTAAAGACCACTGAACTGTCTTTCCAGCTTTTCCTCTGTCTATAATAGCATGATGGCTCAGTGGTTAGCACAGTTGCCTCACAGCACCAGAGACCCGGGTTTGATTCAACCTTGGGTGACTGTGTGGAGTTTGCACATTCTCCTTATGTCTGCATGGGTTTCCATCGAGTGCTCTAGTTGCCTCCAACAGTCCAAAGATGTGCAGGTTAGGTGAGTTGACAATGCTAAATTGCTCCCTAGTGTCCAGGATGTGCAAGTGGGTTAGCCATATTAACTGTTGGGTTATGGGGATGGAGTGGGGAGCCAGGTTTGGGATGCTCGGTGGAGGGTTATTGCAGATTCATGAACTTAATAGCCTTTTTCTGCACTGTAGGAACGCTATTATTCTATAACCTATTTACCCTGTCTATATGTATGTGTTTATAAGAGGAAGTTTACAAGGGGCAATACATACTGATGCTTTATAAGTATTTATCTGTGGCTAAATTCTAAATAGTTGCATTAAATAGTGATACTATAGAAATTCAATCTGTCCTTTCTGTAAATCTGGGTCTGAAAGTGATGTAAGTTGGGAAACTTTATATACTTTAAAAAATCTTTACCTTTTATGATGACACTGGGAATAGTGGGGCTTGACTTCCAGTACAAAACCTCAATGATTACTATCAGTGATGACTATTGATAACTCTCTCATTTCCAGTACTCTGTGTCCTCCCTATCGTCTCTCACCCTTATATAATGAGTTGCCTCCTTCATATAAATTACCCTCACTGCACACTGCCTTGAACACACTTGTTCCCAAACACATTACTAGCCCCTGATAAACCTCCCTGATTTGCACAAGCTCCCAGGACTAACTGTGGCTCAAACCTGACTGACATGGCCAGAGAGTTCAGACTGTTGATGGATCAGACCCCTGACTGATCTCTGTTCTGCTGCTTGAGTGGTTTACTCATAAACTCTGGACTGATTGGACACTACCGGCAGAACTCATCAAGGTCCACACCCTGGACTATAATGGCACAGAATCTTGGACCTTGGTCTCACCAAGAGGCTAACTGACTGTGGTGAAGTTGCTGGACTGAGATTGGATGCTGCCCTTGACTGATGGTGGTGACACACCTTGATTGACCATAATCCCCCTTGACTGGGCTATTCCATTTAAACTTTGGGATTTGGCCCTTTGGTTTAAGTTTACTGGGTAAGCTAATGGCACAAGGTGTTGGTGTGACATTGATAATGCACATTGCTATACAGCAACACATCTAACCCCGACTGGCAAACATGACGCATTGCCTGGCTTTCTGTCTGTGTTAAAGGGAAAGGCAAGATGAAGCTACTTGGTGCTGGTAAGATCTGAATATGGGGCGATGCACAAAAAGGCAAGGCAAAGCAGTGATGCTACGAACATCCATATTGTTGTAAAATGACTGAGCATATAGACAGCAAGCCAAGTGCTCTGAGATCCACTCTGTGCAAATACAGGAGATAGGTGTCTCGCCTTGTGCAAAAAGAAAAACAGCCTGGCAGCAAGCAGTGGACTATTTTTTAAGTGAGTTCAAAATATGTTATGATGTCGTGAGGCAGGTGCTTTGCTATTGCAACCCTCCTGGATGGAGGATGTGGTATTGGTTGCTCCTGGAAAATTCTCTTCTAATACTGGGGAATGCTGGCCAAAATGGCTCTCTGGCGAGGGCAGTTGTTGGACTGTAGTTGCCAGATAACCCATATGACTTCCAAGTCAGGAATTGGCATCATATAGTTTCTTTCTGTTGCTTTAAAATAGTAACCTGCAGGTAAATGAGGTGAGATTAAGTAATAATGTGATGTTAATACATGCACGTAGGCCCCTCACCACTCACTAGCAAGATCCCCATTTAGCCATGAAAATTAATATCTGACCTTTAACATCAAGAATCAAATTTTTTTCACTTGTATTTTCAAACACACTTCACTGTTGCCCACATCGCTCAAAGGCTGGCAGAATTCTACCAACATAACATTTTTCCAACATAACACAAAAGAAGCACAAGTGAGAGTTGGGCAATGCTGGTGATAATTGCTGAAGTTGTCACTTTTCTAGGTAAACATACATGCTGCAGGAAATGCAACATCTGCCAAAAACAAAATCTATAAAGTAACAAAATGCTGAGATGAAGAAGAGAAGTTTCAACTTCCAGGAAAGGCATTTATCAATGACCTTTCCTTTGAGATGTACATTACATCTGTGAAGGAGAATTTTAACCTCTTGACTGCTGGAATTAATCTCTTTCATAGGCTCTACTTTGGGCATTCTCACTGTATTTTTCAAACTGTTTTGTTTGAAGAATGCAGGGCTGAAATTTACCAGAAATCAGCGAAGTATTAATTTTGGTGAATTTCTTGAAAGGTTTCTCTCCATGAGCCCTGGCAAGATTTGTCATGCTGTTCTCCAAACCTCACCTCCTCACCTATGCTCAATTCCTCTATGGTGCCCTGCTGGTCAAATCTCCCCTTGTGCTATAATCCCCTTCAGCATGCACATTTTGTGAAGGCAACCAAGAACACTTCTCATGATATGCAGCTGGTATAGTTGAAACTAAATTTCAAGTGCACATTCATAAATAAATTGCTATTTAAAAACCATGCTGCATAGGTTATCTGTCCTTAGCTTCTTTCCAATCTTAAAACCGTGTGTAAGGGAATGCTACTCGTCCCTCAATGCCCAGTGTAGCCTAAAGCTAGTCATGCCAATTATCGTGCTGCACTGTCATCTTGGTTGGTTCTGACTGTCAATGACCCTTCCTCCCATCATGTTTCTTCTTCTCCACTATTGTCACACACCCTTTCATGTTCTCTGCAGTGCTTGTAACGAGGTCAGCCAGGTGGAGTTAATAGAATATGAGTTCACTGATTTGGGCTGTTAATGTGGGGAGCCTTGGCTGACAGATATGAACAGGTATGTCAGACATCCTGTTCCCTATGAGAACTGGCTCTAAGGGAGCGGGATCAGTGTCACGGACTCTCCACATGTAAATGAAGGGTGACTTGGTGATCGGATACCAGCCTCTCTGGAATTACTTCAGTGGCACCGAGAGAAGACCATGATCCTGATGAGATTTACTCATAACAGTTGGGGTAAACATTTCTGGCATTATGCTGTTATTTGGGATGCCTGATTTGTTCAATCTTGCCATCGAAAACTGGGTTCAGTTTTGAAAAGAATACATTTTTTTTTCTGGGCAAATGACATTGGAGCAGATGAAAAGCAATGAGTAACGGTCACCCAGTTCTAATGGATGTAGATACTGGCGCAGATGTTTCAGTGATCACAGAACCAGTCTTTAACAAAATTTGTTCCGGACTGCACCACTAAGTTTGAGCAAGATCTTGGTTAGACTGAGAACCTATACCGGGGAACCTTTACAATTAAGGGTACATCTTCAGTTCTAGTCTCTTATGAGAAATAGTTAGTTCAGTTACCACTGATTTTAGCAAAAGGCTTGGGCCCAAACTTGATGGAGTGAAATTAGTTGGGAGAGATTCATCTTGATGGGTTCAACATTTTTCAGTTAGAAAATGGCTGCCTGAGTGAAGTCAAACTTAAATACCTGGAAGTTTTTCAAGAAGGTCTTGGGACTACCAAAGGAGACAAGTCCACCTTACATGTTGACCGGGAAGCAATTCCACGATTCTGCCCCTTAACCAATCAGACTCTGCCACAATTGTTTTCTAGATTGCTGCAGATGATCACATTGTGCCGTGGTCATCTTTCTTCATTTTTTGTCACCTGACAGGCTGCAGACATGCAAGGCTGACTCGAGCACGGAACCCAGATCTTAAACTTACGCAACATCCCAACATGTATTACTTTGTAGTTATATGTTCGTATTTACCATAACAGTAACTACCTTTTTGATTGATGATTTCTGCCAACCATGCTAAGCTGTCTATGCTAAACAGCAAGGCAAAGCAGAAGTACAGTGAGTCTTTGAAGGTCTGGCTGAAGGAACAAAGCATAAGCAGGCACTGCAAGACAGATCTGTTTTCAGCATTCAGGTAGGAGTAAAGTGAATAAGTGTGAAGAGAACAAGTGTGGACCCTGAGAGATATCCTGGTCCAATCCATGAGTTAGGTGCCTGTCCCGGCACACAAAGAGCCCTGGCAACAGAATTTTCTTTTTTAATTCAGCTATGGAATGTAAACATTGCTGTCTGACCAGCATTTATTGAGAGAAAGTGAGGGCTGCAGATGCTGGAGATCAGAGCTGAAAATGTGTTGCTGGAAAAGCGCAGCAGGTCAGGCAGCATCCAAGGAACAGGAGAATCGACGTTTCAGGCATAAGCCCTTCTTCAGGATTTATTGCCCATCATAAAAGCAAATTACTGCGGATGCTGGAATCTGAAACTAACAGAGAAAATGCTGGAAAACCTAAGCAGGTCTGGCGGCATCTGCAAGGAGAGAAAAGAGCTGACTTTTCAAGCTCATCCCTAGTTGCCCTTGAGAAAGTGATGGTGAGCTACCTTTTTGAACCACAGTAGTCAACATGCTGTGGGTTGACCCTTAATAATGTGGAGGTGCTGATGTTGGACTGGGGTAGACAAAATTAAAAATCACACAAAACCAGGTTAAAGTCCAACAGATTTATTTGAAAGAATAAATGTGTGGAGCGCTGCTTCTTCATCAAGTAGCAACAGGTAGTGTCCTGATGAAGGAGCTTCATTCTGAAAGGTTGTACTTTCAAGTAAACCTGTTGGACCTGGCGTTGTGTGATTTTTAACCTTGACTCACAATGCCATTAGGGAGGCAATTCCCAGGATTTTGACCGTATGTCAGTGAAGGAGCACTGATATATTTCCAAGTCAGGAGGTGAGTGGCTTGGACGGCAACTCGCAGGTGGCAGTGTTCCCATGTATCTGCTGCCCTTGTCCTTCTAGGCGCAAGTGGTTATCGGTTTGGAAGAAGCTGTCTGAGGATCTTTGGTGAATTTCTGCAATGCCTCTTGTAGGTAGTATATACTACAGCTACTGAATGTCAGTGGTGAAGAGAGTGGATGTTTGTGGATGTAGTGTCAATCAGCAGTCTGCTTTGTACTGGATGATGTCAAGGATTATATTAGGAATCAGTGCACTCCAAAGTGCAATACTGAAGTGCAGAACTGTATTGTAAATGGGCCGGATGGTGCAATACGGCTGTGAGGCTGGCACATACCCAATGCTAACCTATGTGGATTGAGCGGAAGGGGGAGGGGTGTTGCAGATGCAAATGGCTATTGCACATGAAGCATGGCTCGACATGTTGGTGACTGCTGTCCAAAATAAAGGTCCAGAAGAACAAGTGGCAAGGTGAAGTCATCAGGTAACTGCTCTGACTTTCACATCAGGAATTGTTATCATATCGTTTTTAACTAGAAAATGTGAAACAACATATAAGTTTTCTCAAAACTTGCTAACATATAAATGAGCTGAGGTTAGGTATTAATGACATGCGAGTGGAATTAGTCCTCTCACTGCTCACTAGTGAGATTTTTGTCCAACACCTGCCTGGAAAATCGGATGTATTTTTCTTGATTTGGGAATCTCATTACTGCTGAACTCAGTCTATTTTCCTAAGGTTCTTGGCAGTGCCAACTTTGTTCATCGACTAGACAAGATTCCACCCACAGATTAATTTTCCTGTCGGTTTCTTTTATAGAAAACACTTGCATATTCTGAATGACCTGTTCTACCTTTTAGTGACAAAGACAGATCTAACCCCATGACTGTTGGTTTTGATTTTACTTCCTATTCCTTCAATATATTGTCGCTTCCATATGTTTCTGTCTCATTTTTAACGTTAGACCGAGGCATCTCAACTTAATTATTCTTTTGCAGCTGCATGTTGATTCAAGGATGACAAACTTAGTAGCATGATTGCAATCCAAAAAAAATCTCAAAAGAAAATCAGCTTTTCAAGTTTTCTTCTTACATCAGACCTATCAGAAGAAATTCGACATCTTTCATAGATGGTCCTCCATACTTGTATCATAAGACTCCTGGTTTTCTAATCAATGTTGTCTTTGGCAAAGTGGATAATTATGTTTATTGCTTTATTTTTTGCCAGTATTATTATTATTATGATCTTCAGATAAATATATTTATTTAATTTACAGGGCCAATGATGATAACATATCAAAACATTTTAACACATTGTACTAGAATGTAATTATAGGTGACATATATAGTTAGTACAGTATGATCTTTGAAATTGGTGATGGTATCTTTAAATTTCCTTATGTTAAGAAAATTTCTTGTGCCACTACTTTTGCTGAGGGGGTGTTGGTTCTTGACCCTCCTGTCCTGGTATTATTCTAACATGAATCTGAACCATCCCTGTTTGGCTACTCAGTGCAGAAAGCATATTGCCTTCCTCTTGTCTTCCTTCCTTCAAGTTTGTTCCACGTTAAAATTTAAGTATCCTTTGCCCTCCTGTGAATTGGCTGGCCTAAGAGCAAAATGAATATGACCCACCATCCTCTCCCAAAAATGCTGCAGCAGTGTCCTGCTTCTAAGACCCAAAGGGGCACTTCTCACTTTTGGGTGCAAAAGCCAAGTTGCTGCAAAAGCTGAAGACCTGGAATAAAAATAAAAAACATTGGAAAAACAATAGCTCTCGATCAGGGTATTCTAACAAAAGCTAGGTCAACAGCCTGGAACATTGGGTACAATTTTATGCCCTCTCACATGGGCATCCTCCTCTGCCTCTACCCCCTTATGTATTCTACTGTGGTTAGGTAACCGGACGTGGAGTAAGCCCAAATGGCAAACCTTATCAGATTGACCTTGATGCCAAAACCCACAACCCTACCTTATCCTTCTCTTCCACCATCACTCATCTGTAGCTTGGATATCCCAGCAATCCTGGACCTCAGACAGATATATTACCGACAACATACAATATCTCCCCAATCCCAAATCCCAGTAGTGCTGCTGAGTAACAAAGAGCTCCCATTCCCTAATTAATAGGTCTTCTAATCCTCGGGTCCTTCATCTCAGGGAGGATCTGCTGCTGCCCACTCAAATGCCAGATTGGTAACTGATGAGGCACAACCTCCCTAAGAGAGGAAACACAGTGTATCGTTGTTCTGTTATGCCTCACAGCAGCTATGTAACATACCTTCAAGGGACTGGCCCTTCACCTGACAAAGAAGCAGCGCTCCAAAAGCTTGTGACTTCACATAAACCTTTTGGACTATAACCTGGTGTTGTGTGATTTCTGATAAAGATATAAAGCTCTCAGTTTCCATCTTCATGATCTCTGTCTTCTGGCAGCATGATATGCAGAGTAAAGCATGCTACAGCATATCCACATTACTTAGCTTGTGCCCAGACCCACAAGCATCGTGATTGTAGTGTTAATGCCTAAATGCCAGGAGCTGTAATGAAAGGTTATTAAATTCTTAAATGTTATGTAACCCATGTTTCATAAGTATTACAGAATGCTAGTTGCACATCATCAGATATCATACATTAATATTACATCACACATTGATCCACAAGGTGACAGATTAGACACTTTTGCCTCCATTAAATTTATCTTCTAGATCCATTTCTCTTTCTACAGGTGCAGTATGGCCTGTTGAGCATTTTCTGGCATTTTAGCTCAATTGCTGGAGCTTTCAGTTTACTGCAAAATTTTTAACTTTTGCACGTTTTGCAGGATTCTGGATTAGTGGTGCTGGAAGAGCACAGCAGTTCAGGCAGCATCTAAGGAGCAGCGAAATCTGCAGTGGGAGAGGGACTCCCTGAGATTCTTGTAGAGAGAGGAGGAAAACTTCTTCAAGGCAGGCATCCTTGTTTCCACTCTATCTCATCTCTGATCAAGGCTTGAGCCTCATCAAAAAAATCAACCTGAGGAAAAAGATGAGGCCACATTTAGACAGAAAATATGCAGAATGGAAAAAAAACGTGAAAAAGGGCTGACAGAAGATAAGAAGTAAAATCAAAATAAATACTTGCAGCTGGAGAAACAAGTTGTTTTTGTCAGAGAGTATTATGAGAACAGATCAATGGGATGAACAAATAAAAAAACACATTTAAATATATGAAGCATGTCAGGCATCAAAGCTGTAGACTTCAAAAACATTATTATTCTGCAAATAGAGTACTGTTCAAATAAATAGTGAAAAGACTCTAACCATAGATTATAAAGAGATTTCTTCTAGCAATTAAGAGGTTAAATTCCTAACTCTCAGGTAGGAGATGTTTTTAAGAGCCTTCCTATAACTCACCGCATTTCAACAAAGCAGATATGCCTACTGACAGAACTGATCTGTTTACATTTTACACAAAATCACATAGCCCAAGTGAGCTTTACAAACTGGAAATACATTGATCCAATTTGCCTGGTACAGAATATCAGGAGTAATTTCTAAATATTGACCATTTTGTGCCAAGGAATAATCCATATGTTGATGTTATTCCAGAACTTCATTTTATCAATTCTCTTCTTCTGTTGTGAGTACAACCGCAAGTGTGAATATAAAGCCCCCATTCAAATGAGCAATGATTTGGGGATGCTGGTGTTGGACTGGGGTGGACAAAGTTAAAAATCACACAACACCAGGTTATAGACCAACAGGTTCAATTGGAAGCACACTAGCTTTCGGAGCGCCACTCCTTCATCAGGCAATGTTCATGAAAGGGCCAAGACACTGAGGGCATTATTTATCTTAATTTATAGATGGGATATGTCCATATTGGGCTGACAATTGCAAGGTGGCTAGTTATTGGTCCATTTCTAAGTCTTACCCATCAAAACTTTGGAGAGAACCTAGAAAATAGTAAGCAATATTCCTATCATGTAGACAGGAACCAACATGAACGTGTATTAAAAAAAATGTTTATATATAGTTATTATCTATATATATATATTATCTATATATATATAGATATATATAGATAATATTAAAATCCAAATCAAAGTAAACAGTAGTGGTCAGTATAGAGCAGCCAAGCCAAACTTGGTCTACAATCATAAACCCATTGAATTGTGGAATGATTACAGCATAGTGAAGGTCATTGGGCTCATCATTTCGCTGCCATTTCCCTGCCTGTTCTCTGGAGGAGTAACTCTAGTAATCTCAATACATACATTTTTGTAGGTGACATGAGGACTGCAGATGCTGGAGATTAGAGTCAAGATTAGAGTGATGCTGGAAAAGCAAAGCAGGTGAGGCAGCATCCGAGGAACTTTTCATCAAGAATGAGGCTGGAAGCCTCGGGGATGGAGAGATATATGGGGGGGGGGCGCTGGGGAGAAGGTAGTTGACAGCACAATAGGTGAATGGAGGAAGGTGTAAAGCTGATAGGTCGGGGAGGAGAGTGGAGTGGATAGGTGGGAAGGATGATTGACAGGTGGGACAGGTCATGAGGATGGTGCTGAGCTGGAAGTTTGGAACTGGGGTAAGGCAGGGGGGAGGGGAAATGAGGAAACTGGTGAAATCCATATTGATGCGCTGGGGGTTGAAGGGTTCTGAGGCAGAAGATAATGCTTTCTTCCTCCAGGCGTCAGGTGGTAAGGGAGTGGCGGTGGAGGCGGTCCAAGACCTGCATGTCCTCGGCAGAGTGGGAGGGTGAGTTGAAATGTTCGGCCACAGAGCAGTGGGGTTCATTGATGCAGGTGTCCCGGAGATGTAGCCTGAAGTGCTCTGCGAGAAGGCGTCCAGTCTCCCCAATGTAAAGGAGACCACATCAGGAGCAATGGATTTGTGGAAGTGCAGCTGAAACTTTGATGCCTGTGGAAGGCTCTTTTGGAGCCTTGGATGGAGGTGAGGGGGGAGGTGTGGGCGCAGGTTTTGCAATTCCTGCGGTGGCTGGGGAAGATGGGATGATAGGAGGGCGTGGACCTGACCACGGAGGGAACGGTCTTTGCGGAAAGCAGATAGGGGTGGGAGAGAAATATATTCCTGGTGGTGGGATCCATTTGTAGGTGGCAGAAATGTCAGCAGATGATGCGGTTTATGCGGAGGTTGGTGGGATGAAAAGTGAGGATGGGGGGGGGTGGATTCTGTCCTTGTTGCAGTTGGAGGGGTGGAGTTTGAGGGTGGAGGTGCGGGACGTGCATGAGATGTATTGAAGGGCATCTTCAACCATGTGGGAGGGGAAATTACGGTCTTTAAAGGAGGAGGCCATCTGGTATATTCTGTGGTGGAACTGGTCCCCCTGGGAGCAGTTATGGCGGAGGCAGAGGAATTGGAAATACACAGCCTCATCACCTCAGGAGATCTCCCACCCACAGCTTCCAACCTCATAGTTCGGGAACCCTGCACCACCCGATTCTACCTCCTTCCCAAGATCCACATGCCTAACTACCACGGCCGAGCGATTGTCTCAGCATGCTCCTGTCCCACCGAACTCATCTCCACCTATCGGGACACTGTCCTATCCTCCTGGTCCAGGAACTCCCCACATATGTTCGGGACACCACCCATGCACCCAACCTCCTCTAAGACTTCCATTTCCCCGGCCCCCAATGCCTCATCTTCACCATGGACATCCAGTCTCTCCTCACCTCCATCCACCATGACCAGGGCCTCTAAGCCCCCTGTTTCTTCCTCTCCCGCCATCCCCAGCAGCATCCTTCCATTGACACTCTCATTCATTTGGCTGACCTGGTCCTCACCCTCAACAATTTCTCTTTCGAATCCTCCCATTTCCTCCAGATGAAAGGGGTAGCCATGGGCACTCGCATGGGCCCCAGCTATGCCTGTCTCTTTGTCAGCTATGTAGGACAGTCCATCTTCCGTAGTTACACCGGCACCACTCCCCAACATTTCCTTTGCTACATTTCCTCTGCTGCATCGGCGTCACCTCGTGCTCCCACCAGGAGGTTGAGCAGTTCATCAATTTCACCAACACATTCCACTCCAACCTTAAATTCACATGGACCCTCTCTGACATCTCCCTACCCTTCCTGGACTTCTCCATCTCCATCAATGACCACCGACTCAACACCGACATTTTTTACAAACACACCAACTCCGACAGCTACCTCGATTACACCTCCTCCCACCTGACTCCTACAAAAATGTTATCCTGTATTCCCAATTCCTCCGCCTCCGCCTATCTGCTCCCAGGAGGACCAGTTCCACCAGAGAACACACCAGATGGCCTCCTTCTTTAAAGACCGCAATTTCCCCTCCCACGTTGTTGAAGATGCCTTCCAATGCATCTCATCCACGTCCCACAACTCCACCCTCAGACTCCACCCCTCCAACCACAACAAGGACAAAATGCCCCTAGTCCTCACCTCTGCCCCACCAACTTATCATCTGCCGACATTTCCGCGACCCACAAATGGACCCCACCACCAGGGATATATTTCCCTCCCCACCCCTTTCTGCCTTCCGCAAAGACTGTTCCCGCCGTGCCTACCTGGTCAGGTCCACGCCCCCCCCCACCCATCATCCCACCCTCCTCTCCTGGCACCTTCGCCTGCCACCACAGAAATTGAAAAACCTGCGGCCACACCTCCTCCCTCACCTCCATCCAAGGCCCCAAAGGAGCCTTCCACATCCATCAAAGTTTCACCTGCACATCCACCAATGTCATTTATTGCATCCATTGCTCCCGATGCGGTCTCCTCTACATTGAGGAGACTGGACGCCTCCTTGCAGAGCGCTTCAAGGAGCACCTCCAGGACACGCGTACCAATCAACACCCGTGGCCAAACATTTCAACTATCCCTCCCACTCTGTCAACAACATGCAGGTCTGGGCATCCTCCACTGTCACTCCCTCACCATCTGACACCTGGAGGAAGAACGCCTTATCTTCCGCCTTGGGACCCTTCAACACCAGCGCATCAATATGGACTTTAACAGTTTCCTCATTTCCCTGCCCTCCATCTTACCCCAGTTCCAACTACCAGCTCAGCACCATCCTTATGACCTGTACCACCTTTAATCTTCCTTCCCACCTATCCGCTCCACACTCCCCTCTGATCTATCACCTTTACCCCTTCCCCCATCCACCTACTGCTCTCTCAACTACCTTCTCCCCTGTCCCATCCCCTCCCATTTATGTCTCCACCCCCTGAGGCTTCCTGCCTCATTCCTGATGAGGGGCTCCTGCCTGAAACATCGATTTTCCTGCTCCTCGGATACTGCCTGACCTGCTGTGCTTTTCCAGCACCACTCTAATCTTGACATACATTTTTGTCACAGCCCTGCATTTTTTTCCCCTGAAGATAACCTTTCAATTCCTTTTGAAAGCCATGATTGAATCTACATCCATTACACAAAGATATGGAATTTCAGATCCAGATACCTATGTATTAAAGCTTTCAAATGGAGGCATGTATCACGCTGAGGTATTAGTTGAATACTATGAGATAAAAATTATTATATTTTATTGATTTAATTTAGAGTTTGGACATTAACTAGTGGCACATCGGATTCTAGTCTGAGTGTCTGAAGTGGGCTAATGATTAGCTTGCAAGTATTTCTGTTGTCATTGTGATTTATTTTAAAAACTGTATGCACAAGAGTATTTCAATCATGTAATAGGGACTTATTTTCATTGAGAGCTTTTCAGAGCCAACAAAGTAAACAATTAGGCTTTCAGCTCAGAAGGGCAGAGGTTGATTTTATTTTTGTTAGATTTTGTGAACGCCCATAGCTTGGAAAAAAGTTTTTGGGTTTCATTTTGGCTATCTGCAGAAGAACTGGTTGAAACTAAATGTATAACACATTACTTCTAAGGAAGAGGTATAGTTTGTAACTGTTAAGAGGTATTTAGATTTGAAGTTCCAGACCAGAAGAGTTTGATTGAAGTTCTGAATGGTTTATTTGAAGCTAAGAAAGTCTAAACTCAGTTTAGACTCAGAATAGAGTCTCCAGTTGAATTAATCACTATCAAGGTGACAAAGATGAGAATTATCTCTGCTTGAGTATTTTAAATGTGTGCTTTTCAGATTGGGACTGTATTTTACTTTGTATTTCAAAATCTTTACATTTGTGTTGTGTATAAATAGTTTATTTTATTCAATTTTGATCTTCATATTTTTGGGTATTAAACTTCTGTTTTATTGTTAATACTAAATGTACCGCAATGTATGTTTGTGTTTCAGTGAAAGACCACCTTGTTAAAATGGAGAAAAATGTTTCATTTATTAAGCCAGACTTCAGATTGAGATGTACCTTATCTATTAATAATATCACTGGGGTCATAGCACTACAGTAAATCTGCCTTTCCCAAGGAGGTACATGGTAACAGGAAGAAACTCAGTCAGTAAAATGGTTGATAAAACTATTGCTATAAATTGAGTAAAAGAATGAGATATTGCATATTCCTTTATTATTTAAAACTGACTCAAAGGTTGGAGACCCAAAAGTGGTGGTGGATATTTGCTTTTCAGACAAGAGGTCTGTGACCAATGGTGTGCTACGAGGACTGATGCTGAGTCCACTGCTTTTTGTCATTTATATAAATGATTTGGATGTGAATATAGAATGCATAATTTGTAAGTTTGCAGATGACACCAAAATTGAAGGTGTAGAGAACAGCTAAGAAGGTTACCTTCAAGTCCAATGGGACCTTGATCAGATGGGCCAATGGGCCAAGGAATAGCAGATGGAGTTTAATTTAGGTGCTGCATTTTGGAAAAGCAAATCAGGACAGGACTTGTACTTAATGGGAAGGTCTTGGGGAGTGTTGCTGAACAAAGAGATCTTGAAGTACAGGTTCATAATTTCTGAAAGCAGAGCCCCAGGTTGACAGGGTAATGAAAAAGGCATTTGGTATATTGCCTTTTTTGGTCAGTATACAGGATATGAGGTCATGTTGCAGCTGTACAGGACATTGGTATTGGAATATTGCATGCAATTCTTATTTCCCTGCTATAGGAAGGATGTTGTGAAACTTAAAAGGGTTCAGAAAAAAACTACAAGGATGTTACCAGGGTTGGAGAATTTCAGCTATAGGAAGAGGCTGAATAGGCTCGGGTTATTTCCCCTGGAGCATCAGAGGCTGACGAGGTGACCTTATAGAGGTTTATAAAATCATGAGGAGCATGGATAGGATGAATAGCCAAGGTTTTTTTTTCCTGGGGTTGGGGGAGTGCAAAGCTAGAAAGCTAGAGAGAGAAAATATTTAAATGGAACCTAAGGGGTAAGGAATAGAGTACAAAAGTAAGGAGTTGATGTTACTTGTACAAGGCATTTCTTATATGTCAAGGAGACTATTGTAGACAGTTCCGAGCACCTCACTACAGAAAGGATGTGAAGGCATTGAAGACAGTGCAGGAGAGATCACAAGGAGAGTTCCAGGGATGAGAAACTTCAGTTGGAGATGTTGGGAACTGACACAATGAATGGTTTGGAACTGGCATGCCCTGCTTCAGAGTGTGGTGGAGGCCGGTTCAACTGAAGCATTCAAGGAGGCCTTCACTAATTATTTAAAGAAAGGCAATGTGCAATGGTGCAGGAAAATGCAGGAGAATTCCACTAGTTCATGATGATCATTTTGGGGAGCCAGTACAACCAGAAGGCGCCAAATGGCCTCTTTCTGAGCCATAACACTTCTGCCATTCTGTGAACACAGTCTGAGTGTGCCAAGTCGAATGTTAAATTATTGATGAGAAAGGAATAGTATTTGATTGTTTTAGCAGTTTTCAGGGAGATTAATAAATAAGGAGTGGATGAGTAACAGATGGAGGAAAGAAAAGCTGTGAAGCAATATTTGTATTTCTTTGCCTTTTTGATGGAAGGTAAGAAGGATGGGTTGTTCAGCATTTGAACCATTTTCAGATATCTCTGAAGTATCTGCTATTGGGGAAGCAATATTTTCCCCAAAATTAATGAATTCATTTCTATTTATGGTTAACGGAAGGAATTTAGCATTGACTTGTCACATATCTGAGATAGAACAATAGTATAAATAAATTACATAAAAACTGTACAATTTGAACTCTTATTTGGAAAAACAAAATACAATATTTCATGTTGCGGCTAACTCAGTCTTGTTTTGCTTTGGGGATGAATTTATTCAAAATATTTCTCAAGCAAAATTTCAATTTAAGAGAAAAGTGACAGCAGACCCCTTCCTGAGACATCATTTCCACAATAAAAGTTTAATTTGAGCTTCATAAATCTACATATCATTCATTGCTTTCTGGGTAGGTTCCATTTTAAACCTACGCTTAGATGAATAAAAAAAATGTCAAATGAATTGGGAAAAAACAAACTTATTCAAATGTACAGCAAGTTGGATATAAATCATGGGCCGACACACCTAAACAAATGCTATTTCCTCCCTACTATTTTCCAAGTCTAGACACATCCAGAGTGTGAGGAAGAACATGGACAGACAATATAAAATAGGGCTTACAATAATTAATGGAATGCGAGAGTGACCTGGATGTACTTGTGCATATATTATTAAAGGGTGCCAGTCAGGGTGAGAGAGTAACTAATAAAGTGTATAGTATCCCAAGCTTTCTTAACAGGGGCATAGAGTAAATGAGAAATGCTGAATACATACAACATAATTATTGGACTTCAGCTGGAGTACTGAGTGCAATACTATAAGAAGGATGAAAACAGATTGGAGAGAGTGCAACATAAAAATGGTTCTATGGCTGCGAATCTTCAGTAGTGAGGGTAGATTTTCTTTGGAGACGAGAGGGATAAGAGGAGATCTGATAGAGGTTTTCAAAGACATGAGTAGGTAGAATAGGTAGGGAGAATCTATTACAAATTTTAAAATAACTGAAAATGGTATATTCCTGCTTAGAATATCCATTCCACCTTCTTCTCCAAACTATCACCTTCACCCCACCTTCATCGAGCTATTGCATTCCCAGCTACCCTGTCCCCCAAGCCCCACCCCCCTCCCATTTATCACTCCTTCCTCTCATTCCCGATGAAGAGCTTGTGCTTGAAACATCAACTCTCCTGATCCTTGGATGTTGACTGACTGGCTGTGCTTTTGCAGCACCACACTCTTCAACTGTTAGGGTAAAAGGCAAGACAAAGCTGGGAGGTGGAGGGAATGCTGGATGATTAGAGAACTTCAGATTTTGGAGAAGAAAAAGGAGGCATATTTCAGGTAGTATAAAGGCAGTAGGAGTATACTTAAGAAGGAAACCATGAGGACCAAAAGGGGACATGAGTTAGCTTTGGCATGTCAGATTAAGGAAAATCCAAAGCAAATCTATAAATACATAAATGACAAAAGGATAGCTAGGAAGAGATAGGGCCCCTCATAGATCAGCAAGGCGGCCTATGTGTGGAACTGCAGGAGATGGGGGAGTTAATAAACAAGTATTTTGCATCCGTTTTTACTGTGGAGAAGGACATGGAAGATGTAGAATGTGGGGAAACAGATGGTGACATCTTGGAAAATGTCCATATTACAGAGGAAGAGATGCTGCATGTCTTAAAATGCATAAATGTGGATAAATGCCCAGGACCTGATCAGGTGTATCCAAGAACTCCATGGAACATAGCAAAGTGATTGCTGGGCCCTTTGCTGAGATATTTGTATCATCGATAGTAACAGGTGAGGCGCTGGAAGACTGGAGGTTGGCTAACGTGGTGCCACTATTTAAGATGGGTGGTAAGGACAAGCCAGGAAACAATAGGCTGGTGAGGCTGACATTGGTGATGGACAAGTTGTTGGGGGGAATCCTGAGGGAAAGGCAAGCACTGATTAGGGATAGTCCACAATGCTTTATGTATGGGTAATAATATCTTACTAATTGATTGAGTTTTTTGAAGAAGTAATAAAGAGAATTGATGAGGGCAGAGTGGTGGATGTGATCTATATGGACTTCAGTAAGGCGTTCAACAAGATTCTTCATGGGAGACTGGTTACCAAGGTTAGATCTCCTAGAATACAGGGAGAACTAGCCATTTTGATACAGAGCTGGCTTGAAGGTAGAAGATAGCAGGAGGTGGTGGAGGGTTGCTTTTCACTGGAGGCCTATGACCAGTGGTGTGCTACAAGATCGGCGCCAAGTCCACTGCTTTTCAACATTTATAGAAATTATTTGTTTGTGAATATAGGAGGTATAGTTAGTAAGTTTGCAGATAACACCAAAATTAGAGGTGTAGTGAATAGCGAAGAACGTCACCTCAGATTACAATGGGATCTTGATCAGATGGGCCAATAGGCTGAGAAGTGACAGATGGAGTTTAATTCAGATAAATGCAAGGTGCTGCATTTTGGGAAAATAAGTCTGCGCAAGACTTATCCACTTAATGGTAAGGTCTTGGAAAGTGCTGCTGAACAAAGAGACCTTGGAGTGCAGGTTCATAGCTCCTTGAATGTGGAGTCACAGGTAGATAGGATAGTGAAGAAGGTGCTTGATATGCTTTCCTTTATTGGTCAGAGCATTGAGTATAAAAGTTGGGAGGTAATGTTGCAGTTGTACAGGACATTGGTTAGGCCACTTGTGGAATATTGTGTGCAATTCTGGTCTCCCTCCTAGTGGAAGGATGTTGTGAAATTTGAAAGGGTTCAGAAAAGAATTACAAGGATGTTGCCAGGGTTGGAAGGTTTGAGCTATAGGGAGAGGGTGAATATGCTAGGGCTCTTTTCCCTGCAGTGTCGAAGGTCGAGAGATAACCTGATAGAGATTTATAAGATCATAATTGGCATTGATAGGGTAAATAGACAAGGTATTTTCCCTGGGGTGGGGGAATCCAGAGCTAGAGGTCATAGTTTAGGGTGTATGGGATGAGTTGCCAGAGGAAGTGGTGGAGGCTGGTACACTTATAACATTTAAAACACATCTGGATATGTCGATGAATAGGAAGGGTTTAGAGAGACATGGGCCAAGTGCTGGCAAATGGGACTAGATTAGGTTAGGATATCTGGTCGGCTTGGACGAGTTGGACCAAAGTGTCTGTTTCCATGCTGTACACCTCTATGATTCTATGAGATGACACAAATTTAAAGCAATTTGTAAATATAGCAAATGTGGTGTGAGGAACTAAAACTTCACATAATGAGGCCTTCGAATCTGAATGCACTGCCTGGAAGGAGTAAAGGAGACAGAGTCAATTGAGGCACTCTAGAAGGAATTGGATGATTTTATGAATAGAAACAAAGTGCAAGGGTATGGGGTAAAAGCAGAACAGTGACATCAAGTTGCATTGCTCATTCAGGACTAGTCCAGGCACTCGATGGGCTGAGTGATCTCCTTCTGCACTGTAACAATTCTGTCATTCTTTACTTTTGTCCAATGGAAGCTGAAATACTTTTCCAGTTATCAGTGTATTTTGCCCTGTCTAGCCTCTGAACAATTTATTTGTGAACTTCTTTATTGAATCATAATAGTGGGGGGAAAGTAAACCCCTTGAAATGGCAGGTGTTGGTGAGGTCAGAGCTTTGTAAATCTAAAACCTAATGCCAACTTATCTCCAACCCACTCACTTCTGATTTTGATGGAGGTAGGATGGGAAAATGCAGAAGACTAACTGCTTTTAAAGAAGTGATTTAGCATTTTAAATCTTGTAACGGGACTCTGTGCCTTACTTGTATTCATCATTTGATATTTCTTCCAACAGATTTCCTTGAATGAGCATCATCAGGATAGAAGTGCAGTTCAACAGTTGCTGGTTCAGTGTCTCTGCTTAGCACATGCTTCATAATTTGACACCCCAAACCTGACCCTTTGATACTTCAATCCAAAACCTTTGACATTCCCTTCCATCCACCATTCTTCAAAATCCCCTCAGCCCAATCTCCTCCTCAGACAACCATGTCCCAGCAAGGTGCTGAAATTGGAACCACATCCCCAGTTCCTTTTTCGATGTGTGTACCTATTTCATCTTGTGGACCACTCTGATCTGCACTTTGCCTGATTGGTAACCAAGTTGCCATATGAGCTGTGAACCTGTCACTGGCCTTAAACAGTGTGTATGGATCCTGCAATGGCTGATCTCCCCATGCTTTGTCCCCACTCAATTCTCCCATCACCCTGTCTCTAACAAACCAAAACAATTAAAACTCTGCCCTTGACTCCTCCAATTATCCAGAACACATGAAGACCATTTGGTCCATTAAATCTACACGGAAAACAAAGTCTTATTCTTCTTACTCCCCTGCTCTTTGCTCATGAACCTGCAAATTTTTGTCAGAAGTCCTTCTGATCCTCTGTAATCTGTCCTTTCCAAAAAACCTGTAACTCTAAGTTGGCTTAGTAGGCTGCGACTTCACATTTCCCTACATGCCTCAATGAATCATGGAAAATTTGTAATAAAAAGAGCAAATGCTCAAATATTCAACGGATGTGACGACATCTCTGCTGCAAGAAACAGAAATAATATTCCAAGTTGATGACATTTATCAAAACTAATCTTTCATCAGTAAGTTTGGATGAAAGATCATTGACCTAAAACATTATCTCTGCTTTTCTTTTGACAAATGCTCCCTGATGTGTGGAGTGTGTTCTGTCTTTATGTCAGGTCTGAAGTTTCCACAGTATTACATTTTGGTAGGAGAAAACTTAGGGAGAATGTTGATTGTGAAATAGTAATACAGGACAGTTCAATTCTCATCCATTCTAATGGAATAATTGCTTATTTATACAGCAGACAGTTAATCTGAGAACTACCCCAGTGTCTCTTAAATAAAAGTGGCTCACATGGTTTATAATAGAGTGAAACTTTATTACAACGAATTGACTGATATCACTGAGCCTGTGAAATTTGTCATTATAAATGCAAAGAAAGGTACTTGAAGGTTACTGCCTAGGGAAGAATAAACACAAAATCCCTATTAGTTACGTACAGCTCAAAGCAGATAGCGAAAGTAAATCTTCACAAATATCCAATTCTCCAAGATAATGGATTCTATAAAAAGACAGATAGAATTGTACTTGCTTGACTTTTACACTGAAACAGTAAATTCACAACAGGCTTGTACTGAATTAGCAAACACAGGCAATTTAAATAAATATAGCTAACCTTATAAGAGTGTTTCAGGTGGCTTTTATAAGCTTCAGCTGTCCTCTGAAGCTTGGTAGCATGTGTATTGTAACCTAAATGAAATATCTACTTCCTGATGTTTTTAGTTTCTAAATGGTGAAAGGAGATGACATTTGCACATGCGCATCAGGCCGGGTCTCAGATTTTCATGGAGTCTTTCTCAGGCAGAACCTGATTCCAGGATTCCTATTCCCATTCCCATTGCTGCTGGTGTGGGATAATTGTGCAGCTAGTGAGCCCACATACAGCAGTCCTGCTCTTACTGGCTCTATTGCAGATGTGGGCCTTTGATATCGCTCACATGGACCCTTGCCCATTCTGTTTGTAGATGTGCTTCACAACAGCTCAGAGTAGGCGCGTTGGTTTTCCTCATTAGCATATTTGTCCATGTGACTGTTATTTCAATGCCAAATTATTGTTTGTAAATGTTTCCCCAGGCATTAAGGTTAAATTGAGTGGTTTGTAATTTATTGGCTTTTCATTGCAAGCTATTTTGAATTTGGCCATAAAGCTTGTAATTCTCCAGTCCTTTAGCACCACTGACATGTCCAAGCAAGGTTGAAAGATTATTGGCCAGTGCCTTTGCAGTTTTCAATTTCACTTCTTGGATTCATCTAATTCGGTCCAGGGGTCTTGCCAACTCTAGTCCAATACACCCTTCTTCTCAATTTTGAATCCTTCTAGTGACGGAGTTCCTCCTCCGTCATCAAGCCCCGGATGACATCGGCTTTTGATAAAAAAAACTCATTTACTGTCTCAGCGATGCCCTCTGCCTCCATGTGTAAATCATCTTTTTTTTTGTGAATAATCAGGAGCTGTACTCCTCCTTTAATCACCCTTTTCCTCGCTATGTATCTATAATCCTTTGCAATTTTTCTCTGATTTTAGCTGCCATTTTTGATTCACACTCCTTTGTTTCTCTCTTTTTTTGACTTCCCTTCTGAACATTTTGATTTCAGCTTGGTTCTTAATTGTCTTTTCTGATACCCATCACCTGCCATGAAGGCATACTTTATCTTTAAATTAATCTCTCCTTTGCCATTGAGGGATCTTTAGATTTGTTTGCTCAACCTGTCTCTAAAAGGAATGTACATTTTTTATATCCAAACCATTTTTCTTTGTAAGTAGCCCATTGTTCCACTGTCATTTTTCCCATCAACCTTTGGCTCCAGTTTATCGAATGCTGCTCATTCTTGCCCCATTTGAGGTCCTGCTTCCTCCAGTTAAGTATTCTTACTCTACATTGTCTGTTGTGAATTTTTGATGATCATTTCAAGATATTATTATTCAATGATCTCTCTTTTCTAACTGTCCCCCCACTGACACAGAATCTACTGAACCCATCTTGTTCCCAAGAGTTAGGTCTAGCAATACTTCCTTTCTTGGACTGGACACATACTGCTGCAGAACATTATCCTAAAAGTAATTGAAGTCTGCTTGCTCCTTTTTTTTGCCAATAACACTGCCATTACCATAGTCTTTTTTTAGGTAAAGTCCCCTAACTATTTTAACCATTCTTTGATAAGTGCTTCTCTGAATATTATTGCCATATGGCCTCATTCTGAATGCTTGGCTGAGTTTCAGGAATGGGTAATCTATTTAACATTCAACAGGAAACATCTATCCAGATATAGAACATTATAATAGCTTTGTTTGTTATGTTTATTATCTTATTATAAATGATCATATCTTTATCATTTCGCAAACCTTATGCATCTAATCCAGTGCTTCTTGCAAGATTTCTCATTTCCTCAATAATCCCCCGGTCCCTCCATATTTTCTATTTCTTTTCCATGTCTCTCAAATATGTCTTTTGTCCCATGAGTTTATTTATACACGTTTAAGAAGTGTGAAGTGGTTACTAATTTTGTGTCATTGATACTATGAATGACTTGGATTGGTTAACATGTTTTGAAGTTGCAAGCTGAATATTTTTCTCACTGTAGATTTTCAAATCCTCTGTGCTTATGGTGTCAATTTTGTTTGCATTTCAAAGTCTTTGCCAAAGTTAACAATAGTTTATTGTTTCTGTACATAGTAGATGCTGAGAACTTTTAAGAGGCATGGAGGACTCATGGGACAAACGACATATTTAAGAGGCATGGAAAGGAAATAGAAAATATGGAGGAACTGGGAGATTATTGAGGAACATTGAGGAAATGAGAGATCTTGCAAGAAGCATGGGAGGCATGTGGGGTTGGTAGGTAGGTAAGAGCATGGGGGAGTAGAGGGCCATTTTTAAGTTTTGATAGATATGATTACAACTGGACTGATGATCTAGCAGAAAGAGTTGGGCCTTCTAGCTTGTCAACCTTGCCATCTATCCCCTTCTGTTGCTCTCGCAGCCTGTCTCTGGAGATGGTGAACCTGCATGCCAGAAATGAAAATATGGTGGGTAGGCACCTTCTTAGTGGAGACGGCTTTCTGCAGTCGGATACATTTCCAACTCATTCTTTCTGTCTTTACCATGTGAATCAAGTCAATGCAAGGTATCTGCAAGATGGCAGATTTCAGGTTGTGGGGATCTTGGCAGTATGAATCTCTGAGATAAGTTGGTTTCTGCTGGAAACATGTGAACTGCATTAAATAGATTTGCTGCCTCTAACCTTTCTTTCTGGTGTTAGTATATATTATTAATACTTTGGGGAATGATGTCCACATGACCTCTTAACAGAAGACTCAATCTTGATGTACAGTAAATATGTTTGTTACATAATATTTAATAGGTTGTCACATTACATATAAGACACATTTCTCTTGTAAGACATGAGAATTAACTGAAAAGTAAGTTATATTGGCATTATAATTACTAAAGCAGCATCTCACACAGCATTGGTAACAGGCACTGAACTCTAACAACTCTCTAGAAACTCTCCTTAGTTCTTTACAGGAACAGGCCTTTCTAGCCTGATGGGTAGAGCCTACCTTATGATGTCAGTTAGCCCTTTCAGGTATTAATGATCATATACACCACAGCCCACCTTGTCAATTTCAGACCAGGCCTGTTTTCATATCCAAGCTTCAATGATATTGTACTGTTGGAAAGCCGGCCTGACTTGTACTGTGTGCTTGTTCACTGGCAGTTCAGGTAGAATGACCAGCATTCCTGAAAGTCAAAAGGTGGAGGGTACAGGTATAGTCTCATGAGTGCAATGCCAGGGGAACACCCAGCATAAGATGCCCAGAGTATCCTAGAGTTTTGTCCTGTGGCTCCATAATGGAAATTTCAACATTTCCCATCTAAGATCTCATACATTTCACTGAGTGATTCACTAAGTGATTCTACACCATCCTGTTTTGCAAGCAGAAGCATTTGATGAGTTCATGGAGCACTGCTTTTGCTACACAGCTTCAGAATTAAAGAGCAATCACTCTGGCAGATTTCCTTCTGTTCGCTACATTACTGACCATTAGGTTGGCATTTGCATTTGTTCAATGTGTCCTTCCCCATTTATGCTAAGCATATAATGCCCTAACACCCTCCGCTACTATGGCACATTCTCTCCATACTGATTGAGATGCTGGGATTGTTTCAACAGGAGCAGAAAGAACTAAGAAGAGATTAAGTAGTTATCATTTTAAATCATAAGGGTCTTTGTTGGAATACCAGAATAAGAGAGGCAGAGAATTTTAATTCGGCTCAAATGCTCGGTCAGCATATTACCTTAATGGATATCTATTGATACCAAATCCTATTGTTGATGTGAACAAGTTAAGTTTCTTCCTGAAACCCATTAATGTTTCTCATTGCATCAGCCTTGCAGGTAACCTATTCCACACAGCAATCACATTTTTGGAAAAAATATGTTCCTCCTCTATTGTTCATTAATTGTGTTTCATTTGTAAACATGACTATTTGAGTTTACAATCTTTCTTTGGCAGAAAAGTCTCCTTGGATTCAACATTATCTTGAATTTTTCTATCACATCTTCTTCCTGAATTTTTATTCTTAAGAAAGTAAAATTTCAGGATAATCAATCTTTCCTCAGCTTTTATTGACTTTCTATTTTGCTAGGTGTTTGTCAGAAGATCAGAACGTTTAACTTATCCTAACATATTTCTTTCTGCTTTGAAACATATTTTTAATATCTCTTTGTTCAGTTGTGAGCATTAACCCTTTTTGTAATTTATTTCATGTTCCTACTGCACATGATGCTTCTGTAAAGATTGGCTAAGCCCAATCTGAGTCATGTCCCTCACTGTCTGCAGCTTCTCAGAGACAGCAATGGTTTTCTTCATCTTGCAGTCCTTATAGTACTCTGATATTATACTGTTAGAAGTAGTCTATTATTAAAATACTTGATTAGTTAGAAGTTTTACAGGTTCTGGTATACCTTAATAGATCTCCAAACTCTATTAGACAACCTATTGCCTGGTATTTGAGTATACAATGTCAGACTGTTCCATAAAACAAGAATATGCAGTTTACAAGTGTACTTTATAATACTTAGGGAGTTTAAAGAACACACAGTTAGTATTTATTCACCAGTACAATTTCTAATTTTATATTGTAGTGTTCCTACTGAAAGGTTTCTACACTATTACTTTCATGTCTTGTTTCTTGGTTTTATCACAGTGCAGGGACTACCAATTATGTGATCAATCTCATTAATCTCAGTGAGGCTATAGCGAGTAGTGAATGAACCTTTGATCATATCAGCATTTATATATATATTTCTACTGTATTCCATATTTACATTCAGCAAGCTTTAAAACTCTTTGGGATTACATCAGATGTTTTTATTCCAGTCTAACTTGTCTAAAGATTCACCTTAAGCCTAACATGCTCAACAAGGTTTCTTTAACACGCACAAACTACATGTGAAAAATGATCTTCCTGCTTGCTGTTTCTATCATGCTGATGTGATTGATAGAGTTCACCTTTGAAGAGGCCTGTTCCATTCCTTAGATAACCAGCTGTGCTACTCACTGATAGCAATGTCCTTTATTTACAATGGACAAGGCCCTTAACAGCAGCTCGTTGTTTTCAAAATGTAAGATTCCATTCCCTGATTAACTATTTGAATTTACTCTATCAAATCCAACTGATGTTTTCACCTCCACAAAGTGTCTTCTGGCAAAAATAATATCTCGGATAGAGGTAATCTTCTTCACCAATAAATCAGACTAAACAGACATATAACACTACTCACAGATTATATCAAGCTAATTGCAATAAAAAGAAAACAAACTAAAGGCAAAATCAGCAATATTAAAGTACTTTAATAATTTTTTTAAAAGCCATTTTTATTCACACGTATTTCAACAGAAGCGTATGAATGCTATTCTCATAATTCTAATGTACCTTTACTGGTGGAGGTGGTGGTGAGTTGGAATGTATTGATCCCAATAGGCATTGGCAAGAGAAAATAAATGAGCTTGAAAAGGTGCTTAAAATTTGACAGCTTAAAGCTCCCAGTTGATTAGAGATTGATTGTAGAATTAATGATCTACACAGAACAAACTATTACAGATGGAATAAACTTCCTTTACTTGCTTATTGCACTTATGAAAATAAACTGTTTTAACCAAAATGAATGGAGTTAGAAACCATACCTTAATTGCATATTTTACACTGCTCTGGATTTTGTTCTCAGAAAATTACTTTTGAAGGTATAACATTTTGGGTTTAAAGGATGCTATGTGTTTCATTTTATTTTTAAACTATATACTCTTGTAGGCCTAGAAATCTCATTGCAAAATTCACATACATTTAAATTGCTAATATAAAGCATCTTTATTGACATATTTGATGGAAACATTGGTTTATATAAATTAAATGTTAGTGTTGTGTTTTATCAAGATAGCAAAATGTTGTTAGATCATGTTAGTTGTTCATGCACTAATATTTACTCATATTGTTCCTGGCTACAGGTTGCATTCACTTCTGAATATACATCATGCATTGACTGTGCCAAGGCCTCACAGCAGAGCCGGGCCCACAATCATCACAGAACCTTGTTCCATTTGGACCAAGCTACACTTGACTAGGACCATGTGGCATTAGGATGCAATGTGGCATTTCTGCTCACCAAAATCTTTGCACCTTGGAACATAAGAACCAATGTGGACTATTTCAACATTGACAAATCTGAGCATCACACCACCAACATAGTTCAAAAACTCAGAAACTTTAACATTACTTATTGTTACCCTAAGAGATACACCATACAGGAAAGGTCAACTTCAAAGACCAAGGTTTTGGATGAAATAACCCCATGGAGGCTAGTATCACATCACCAAGTCATCCTTTATTTACACATGGAGAATCCTTGACACTGATTCATCTCCCTCATAGCCAACTCTCAGAGTGTACAGGATTTTGACACTCCTGTTCTTATCTGTCAGCCAGGGCTCCTTGATTGGACCAGATTAACTGTCCCAATCAAGGAACTCATATTCTATGTGGACCACCTGGCTGATCTCGTCAATAACACAATAGTCAGTTTACCTTTTCCCGGAAGAGTCTTTCAAGAGACGAATAATCGATCAACTTTTCACATAAATTTTTTGCTAAATCTGCCAGAAAAAAAACTAGGCATTGAGAAAATTCGACATGGATTCCAGGATGTGTTCATGGGGTGGCTTCAACTTGCTGCTTGTTGCAAAGATCTTTTTGTCAGACCTCACGCACTAATATCTTCGGCATGTTTCATGGCACTGGCCACATGCACACCACAAGCTGTCAGAATTAGAGGAGACTTGGGGTCGTAATTTTCCTTAACCAAATCTGGCAAATCTTGAAAGGCTTTAATATTTGGTGCCTCAGGGAAAGTTAGACTTCTAATAACCGACAAAGCTGCAGGTCCGCAAACTGTGAGGAGACCTACTTGTTACTTTTTATCTAGCATTGGCAGACTTCCAAAACTCTTCATGACACATCTCCAATCCACTTATAGGATTCTTCTACACTTCAATGCACACCTCAGTCTGAACTGGCGATTGTCACTGTAATGTCGCAACAATGTTGTGTGTTCAGGGACATGTACCCAGTTTACAGACTGGACCAAGCTGCATCTCCAGACTCTGCACTTGCTGTCATTGTACTTACTCACTCTGAACCTACCTGGGTACTTGCAGTAGCCCTGCCTTGCAATGGTTGCCTTTTTGTCCTTTGCCCCATTGGCCAGAGATGCCATGCCATTACTACTGTCTTGTTGTGCCACTTAGCACAAACACCAAGCCAGGAAGCTTGTCATAGTTGTCAGCAGGGTTCAGTCCATTCAAGGGGGATTGGCTTCCCTCAAGAGATCCTGGTACAGTAATTCAAGGGAGCCTGTGATACCACTCTAAGCCCTACTCAGGGTGGTCAGAACCTCTTCATAAAGGGTGAGAAGCTGAATAACTGGCAGCCCGCCTATCTTGACTCTTTCTACCCTATTGTGTGCTGTCATCCTTTGGATTGAGAGAGAGGTAGGTATTACAGAAGCTGAAAGTAGGTAGCAAAGCTGTTAACATTGGTAGAGGCAGGGAGGAATCCCAAGGGGGTGAAAAGACTGTGCAGATGGAATTGCAGGGTTAACACTGTTGCAAGTTGGCGTGGGTGTGGGGAATGAAGAAAATGTTGCAGGCAGGCGGTAGTGAAAGTGGTAGAACATGGAACATTACAGCGCAGTACAGGCCCTTCAGCCCTCAATGTTGCACTGACCTGTGAAACTAATCTGAAGTCCATCTAACCTACACTATTCCATTATCACACATATGATTATCAAATGAGTAATAGTGCATGAGCCTTAGTAGATGAGTGTGAGGTATCAAAGAGAAAATGATGCCACTTTTGGCAGTGCTGGACATTCCTTCAGCCGGCTAACTGCTCTAACCTGGGTGACAATCTACACCAGATTGGCATGTTCTGGTGTCTTGGCCTTTTGTACTAGTGCTGAGGGAAAAGGAAGTCCCACCTGTGTACCACTCTAGCAGGGCCTCCAGGTCCTTGTCTGTAAAGCAGGGCATTGATTTCCCCCTTGTCTAACATGGCTGGGGCAAATGCCAGGAACTGTGTAGGGCAGCTCTGCATTTTTGGTGCTTACCAGGGTGCATAATGTGCTTTAAAAGGTGGCTCTGGCACTAGAGATGCTGGGCAATTCTGGGATGTGTGGTGAGTGGTGTATTGTTCTGGGAATGGCGTGTGTTAAGATGGGGTAAAAGCTGGATACAACATTCCTGTTTAAGGTATTGAGTTTGGTGTACCTTCGGTGAGAAAACCAACTTGGTTTCGGAGCGGGAATCACCTCACCAAACTTGAAGTGTCTTGCACTTAGCCAAAGTTGCAAGATTTTGGAATCTATGGACACAACAATGGAATGGGGCAGAAAATTAATGACTAAGCTTGATCAGGAGCCTCTTTAATAAGTTACAGTAGCTGCATTTTCAGCTGATGGTGAGCATTGCCTGCTCACTGCTGAACCCAAACATGTTTTCTGTACATCGCTTAAAAATGTGTTGCTGGAAAAGTGCAGCAGGTCAGGCAGCATCAAAGGAGCAGGAGAATCGACGTTTTGGGCATAAGCCCTTCTTCAGGAATGAGGAGGGTGTGCCAAGCAGGCTAAAAGGTAGGGAGGAGGGACTTAGGGGAGGGGCGTTGGGAATACGATAGGTGGAAGGAGGATAAGGTGAAGGTGATAGGCCGGAGAGGAGGTGGGGGCGGAGAAGTCGGGAAGAAGATTGCAGGTCAAGAAGGTGGTACTGAGTCCGAGGGTTGGGACTGAGAAAAGGTGCTGTCCAGCTTTCTCATTTCCCCTCCCCCCACCTCTTCTTATTAATTCTTATTAAGTAATTAACTCCTAATTTCTGTTTCCTCCTTTTCTATATTATTTCCAGTCATGGTGAAATATTGCCTAATCTCACAATTGTCAAGGAATACCTTGTTGAAACCTGAATTCAACAGCCAAAGGTTTTTCAGTGATATGGAATCCTGGCGTTTAATGCATAAGTATAAGATTATAAATGTAAAGAAGTAATGTTACAGTTATGTAAGGCTTGGTGAGACTACATCTGGAAGGTTGTGTCCAGTTTTGGTCTCCTCACCTGAGGAAGAATGTTTTGGCACTGGAGACAGTTCAGAGGAGGTTCACCAGATTGATTCCAGAGAAATAAAGACGGTGGTATGAGGAGCGGTTGAATAGCCTGGGCTTGTACTCACTGGAGTTCGGATGAATGGGGCACGGTGGGGGGGTGGGGGGGGGCGGGGGGCTGTAATCTGATCGAGGTATATAAAATGCTGAAAGGCTTTCATAAGGTGGTTGATGAACAATGTTCCCCCTTGTCGTACAGTCTCAAACAAGAGCTCATCAATAAAGATTGAGAGGTTGTAAGTTTTCTCAGAGGGTTTTCTCATACCAGAAGAGAGCAGAAGACAGCAGACGATGAGGAAGGCAGGGAGGAATCAGGTGCAAGAGACCCCAGGGGAAGTACCTGTCAGGAACAAGTTGAATCTTTTGGAAACAGTAGAGACAGATGACACTGCCAGTCTGCGAGGCGGCCAGGTCTGTCAATCAAAGGTTGGCATGGAGGCAGAGCAGAAGAGTCGGACATCGCACAGAGCCGTGGTAATAGGGGACTCCATAGTGAGAGGAACTGACCGGGGTTTTTGTGGCAGCAGGCGGGACTTAAGGATGGTGTGTTGGCTTCCTGGTGCCAAGGTTAAAGACATCACAGACAGAGTGCAGGAAATCCTCAAGGACGAAGGCGAAGAGCCAGAGGTGGTGGTACATGTCGGCACAAATGATGTCGGGAAGAAGAGGAGGAACATACTACAGCGGGACTTCGGAGAACTAGGAAGAAGGCTGAAAAGCAGGACGTCCAAGGTGGTTATCTCCGGTTTGCTTCCAGTTCCTCGGGCTGGTGTGGCCAGAAATAGGGAGATAATGGACTTGAACGTGTGGCTGGGGAACTGGTGTAGGAAGCAAGGATTTAAATTCTTGGATCACTGGGGTACGTTTTGTGGTCAGCATAAATTATACAAAAGAGATGGTTTGCACCTTAATAGGTTGGAGACCAGCATTCTGGCAGGCAGGTTTGCTTCTGCAACACAGCTACGTTTAAACTAAGTAGCGGGGGGGAGGGCACAAACTGGATGTTTAAGAAGGAAATTGAAGGGAAAGTTAGAACAAGGGAAGTCAAGAAAGACAACTGTATCAATGAAGCAGAAAACTCAAAAAGGGATCATGCTTTAAGGTTTGAAATAGGAGTTGATGGGAAGGGTGAGGGCAGTAACAAATTAAAAATACTATATATGAATGCACGAAGCATTAGAAATAAGATGGATGAGCTTGAGGCTCTTTTGGAAATTGGCAGATACGGTATTGTGGGGATAACTGAGACGTGGCTTCAAGTGGACAGGGCCTGGGAAATGAATATTCAAGGCTACTCGTGCTATCGTAAGGACAGACTGATGGGCAGAGGGGGTGGGGTGGCCATGTTGGTAAGGAATGGTATTCAGTCTCTTGCGTGGGGGGACCCAGAATCAGGGAATGTAGAATCAGTATGGATAGAGCTGAGAAAATCTAAGGGTAAAAAGACCCTCTTGGGAGTTATCTGCAGGCCCCCAAACAATAGTCTGGATGTTGGATGTAAGTTGAATCAGGAGCTGAAATTGGCCTGTCGCAAAGATGTTACTACAGTTGTTATGGGGGATTTCAACATGCAGGTAGACTGGGAGAATCAGGATGGTATTGGACCTCAATAAAGAGACTTTGTGGAGTGCCTCCGAGATGGATTCTTAAAACAGCTGGTGCTTGAGCCTACCAGGGAGAAGGCAATTCCTGCGGATTGGAGGGTGGCTAATGTTGTACCACTTTTTAAGAAAGGTGGGAGAGACAAAGCAGGAAATTATAGACCAGTTAGTCTGACCTCAGTGGTGGAAAAGATGCTGGAGTCTATTATAAAGGTTGAAATTATGACACATCTGGATAGTAGTAACAAGATAGGTCAGAGTTAGCATGGATTTATGAAGGGGAAATCATGTTTGACTAATCTTCTAGAATTTTTTGAGGATGTAACTCTGAAGATGGACGAGGGAGATCCAGTAGATGTAGTGTACCTGGACTTTCAGAAAGCTTTTGATAAAGTCCCACATAGGAGGTTAGTGAGCAAAATTAGGGCGCATGGTATTGGGGGCAAAGTACTAACTCTCTTTAGGACAATATAAAAGTTGGGAAATAATGGAGGCATGTAAGAATGGCAATACAACTGTCATGTGATTTTAATTTGCATATTGACTGGACAGATCACATGGATAAGGATAACATGAAAGATGAATTTCGAGAGTACATCAGGGATAGCTTCTACGAACAATGCATTAGAGAATCTACCTGGCAACCTACCTACATCTAGGAATGTATAATGAGGTTAGATTGATAAGAGATCTCAGTTACGGATCCTTTAAGGATAGCAACATGGTAGAATTTCAAATCGAATTTGAAAGAGAGAGGTCAATTCCTGGAATGGCGGGACTACCTTACGCTGAAAGACTGGAGCGACTGGGCTTGTATACCCTTGAGTTTAGAAGACTGAGAGGGGATCTGATTGAGACATATAAGATTATTAAAGGATTGGACACTCTGGAGGCAGGAAACATGTTTCCACTGATGTGTGAGTGCCGAACCAGAGGACACAGCTTAAAAATACCAGTTAGGACAGAGGTGAGGCGAAACTTCTTCACCCAGAGAGTGGTGGCTGTGTGGAATGCTCTGCCCCAGAGGGCAGTGGAGGCCCAGTCTCTGGATTCATTTAAGAAAGAGTTGGATAGAGCTCTCAAGGATATTGGAATCAAGGGTTATGGAGGTAAGGCAGGAACAGGATACTGATTAAGGATGATCAGCCACGATCATACTGAATGGTGGTGCAGGCTCAAAGGGCAGAATGGCCTACTCCTGCACCTATTGTCTATTGTTGTGAATGTGTGGAACTGTGCCCCAGAGAGCTGTAGAGACAGAATCAATCATAGATTCAAGAAAAAAGTAGATATATTTCTAAAGAAAAGCAGGATAAAGAGCTGTGGGGAGCAGGCAGGAAAGTGGAGTTGAGACCAGAAAAGATCATGTTAAATGGAGGAGTGGGCTCAAAAGGTTGAATTGTCTACTCCTGCTCCTAATTCCTATGTTCCTCATCAGCCATATGCAGTTGAGGAACAATTTCTCCTGTGGTGAGTATATGCCTGTGGTTGTGATGGTATATTTGGTCATCTCGATTTCTCACATGTTCCTGTTACTACCTCTGACTTCAACAGTCTTGTTGTTATTGGAAGCATAGCTAGGGTCAGCATGACATTGATCTTTGGACTGGCGTACTTATCATGCCTTTAGTAGGTGCAGTTCTCCACTCAATGATTGCCTTATATACAGCTGTGTGGGATGTTTAAATTTATTTCTCATTATTTTAGCAATTTTCACTGTTGTCTCAGCTTTTCCATTTGACTGGAGATGGTATAGACATGGTGTATGGCATTCAATTTCCTAATCCTTTATGAAGTGGCTGAACTTGTCATTTGTTAACTTAGGGCTATTGTAGTCATAACAATACTGGAAGAACTGTAATGACTAAAGTGTGCTTTTAGGCATTCAATAATCGAAGCATAGTCACTGATGTCAGCTGGTTCAAATCTAAGTAGTCAGAATAGTAATCTATGATGACATGATAATCAGTTTCTGTGAATGTGCAGAAGTCTAGTGCCAGTTTCATGCATGGGTCTGTCTGGGATATTGTATATTAGCAGTGACTCTCTAGCTTGCTTAGCATGGTATTCATAGAAGTATTGCACTGACTGATGTGTTTGTGAGTTGGTTGCTCAGTTCTGCCAGTGGAGCACATCTCTTGCCTCCCTCACATTCAAATCATATTCTATGTCTGAAGAAGGGTCACTTGACGTGAAACGTTAACTCTGCTTCCTCTGCACAAATGCGGCCAGACCTGCTAGGTTTCTCCAGCAATTTCTGTTTTTGTTTCATGGTCCGATCTGACTTGCATGGATCTGCTTTAGTATCTCTCATCTCACATCCCGAGGGATGACGACTCTATTTCCTTTCAACAAAATGCCATCTTCAGGCATCAATTCATCTGGGTGTGCTCAATATGCTTTAATATGTCTTATATACATTTGGAAAGTTGTGATTTGTTGATACTTTACTTCATAAGAGCAAAGCCAAGCCTGTTACATTCAATGTCTCCACCGTGTTAGAGTCCTGGAGATGTACAACATGGAAACAGACCCTTCAGTCTAACTTGTCCATGCTGACCAGATATCCTGAATTAATCTAGTACCATTTACCAGCATTTGGCCAATATCCCTCTGAACGTTCCTGTCCATATAACTATTCAGATGCCTTTTAAATATTAAAATTGTATCAGGTTCCACACTCCCTCTGGCAGCTCATTTCATACATGCACTACCGTCTGTGTGAAAAGGTTATCCCTCAGGTCACTTTTAAATCTTTCCCCTCTCACCTTAAACCTATGCATTCTAATTTTGGACTCTCACACCCCGGGGAAAATGGCCCCAGCCTATACAGCCTCTCCCAATAACTCAAACCCTCAAACACTGGCAACATCCTTGTAAACCTTTTCTGAACCCTTTCAAATTTCACAACATCCTTCTGAAGTAGGGAGACCAAAATTGCATGCAATATTCCAAAAGTGGCCAAACCAATGTCCTGTAAGCTGCAACATAACCACCCAACTCCTAACTCAATGCACTGACCAATAAAGGCAAGCATACCAAATGCCTTTTTCGCTATCCTGCCTACCTGGGACTCCACTTTCAAGGAACAATGAACCTGTACTTTGATGACTTCCAATGTATGACAAGTCGCTGCTACACATTGGATCTGGAATATTTTACACCATTGCAGCGCCTTCCACTTTTTAAAAATTAATCATGTTGTTTTCTACATCATGCCTGCAATATACATCTGCTTCCCTTGCTTGTATGTCACATTCAGAATTTATCTGTGTTGGTGGAGCACATAATGGGCTCAGTGTTTCGTATTGCTGTCTCACAGCGCCAGAGACCCGGATTTGATTCCTGTCTTGGGCAACTGCCTGTGTAGAGTTTACACATTCTCTCTGTGTCTGTGTGGGTTTCCTCCGGGTGCTCCGGTTTCCTCCCACAATCCAAAGATGTGCAGGTCAGATCAATTGGCTATGTTAAATTGTCCATAGTGTTAGCTGCATTAGTCAGGGGAAAATATAGGGTAGGGGACTGTGTCTGGGTGGGTTACTCTTCGGAGGATCAGTGTGGACTTGTTGGGTAAAGGGCCTGTTTCCACACTATAGGGAATCTAATCTAATCTCTGTAACTGGAATAGCATACTTTGAAGTCACTTTGGAACAGATAGCAGTGGCTTGAGGAAAACGCTTTTAAACATTTGGACACAACCATCACTTAGTTACTTCCAAATAGTTATTGATGGAGATGTTCACAAGCAAAGTCAATGGTCAGGCACTGTTTCTTGAACTGAGCAGAGTTATTCCATTCACATTAACACCCTGGATGGAAATATAACTTCTTGTCCTTGCTGCATTCGAATTACTTCAAGTCCTGTCTTGCTGGCATCTCACTGCGTGACTTCTGCCGTCCAGACTAACCAAGTGTTGTCCCTCCCTCCTCAGTGCCCACCGAGCTCTTAGTGAGAGAGAGAGAGGTGCAAAATAATTCTGGTGCTGCCATCAAGAATTGTTTGATTTTAGTGAATACTGCTTCTTGTTCCTTGCCCCAACAACACTGCATGTCCTTAGTCTAGAGTAATTGTTCACACTCCAGTGACAAATTGGGCAAACAATTTGGCAAATTGTTGGATTGGTTTTATATGTACAGAACAACCTCGATTATCCAACAAGATGAGGGGGGGGGGGAGTATTTTGTTCGAATAACTGATTGTTTGAATAACTGATCTGATCGTAAACAAAAGAAGCCATACTGAACATAATTATGTAAAAAAGCATGTTTACAGAGTTTTTATTTTATTTAATCGATATAATGTGCACAAAACTGGATAATGCTTAAAACTTCATGATATTTTACAAATAAACTCACTTTTTGGCTCGAGTTTGACTGAAGTCTGTGAAATGTTTCGCTGATATTTTCCTCGGTTTTATCCCGGTCCTCGACAGCAGCTGGCATCTTTCTGTTCGGTGTTGTCCCTCCCTCCTCAGTGACCACCGATCCCTTAGAGAGAGAGAGAGAGGTGTGAAAAATATAGGGGGAACACAAGAGCGAGGGAAGATTTTTTTCGCTGACTTCAGTTTCCGTCCTCTCATCAATTTTTTTTCTCGTGCTTCCTCCCGTCAAGATTTCCTCCTGCTTGATTTCACGCGTGCTGGCTCACTACGATTTGCTCTCCCCCATCAAAAAAAAAGTTACACTAAATTTTCTTGTCAGCTGAAAGGTACTGAACTACTTTTTGTTTGGAAAAAAGAATCATGGGATAACAGGAGAAAAAAGCAACGGAAACAAAACGTGTGAGCGCACTTTTTGACTTAACTCTCTGGAGAATGAACTGAGGAAAAAAAATGTTGGGTTTGCAAAACAGTGAGAGTCAATGTTGAGAGGGAATGTTGCTGTTCGAGCACACAACTCGAGCTTGCACATATGTTGTTCTTGCTGGTTCACAGTTACAATCCTTTGTCCTTGGAGAACCTTTTTATAAGAAGTGTAAGTCTTAACTCTAACTTCATGCCTCAAGTATATATTTGAAATTAATTATTTATTAAAGCATACTTGCATCTATATTCCTGTTCAAATTTACAAATTGATGCATTAAATGGATGAGGAATAGAATTTTCCTACTTCAATTGAAATGCATGCACAGGGACCTTGAAATCTTGTTTGGATAATCTGAAATTCAGATGATTAATGTTCAGATAACTGAGGTGATTCTGTATTGGTCATTGCATCACTGCTACAGCTTTCACTTTCCCGAGCTTCCGTCAAGGATCCCTTACTGTCAGAACAGTATTTGATGGCATTTTTTTTTCATTCATTTTCAGGTTTAACTGGTAAATTCTGTCTAGCGGTCACATTAGAATTTGATTGCAGTCAACAATGGCTTCTTTCATTATGTGTCAACATATCATCCATAAAACTTCCACTCCAGGGAGATCACTAAGTCTAGTTAGATTGGAATCAATATTGGCCAGGCCTACATGACATAACGAAATACAAACTGAAGCAGAGCAAGATAGTTGACAAAAATATATCCATCCTTGATGCACTCAATGCTTTTTGTGCTCAGTTCGACCAAAACATCAGTGGAACGGTGTCACCTGCCCTGACAACCCTAGACGCACCTGATCCCTCTGCAGGTGTCTGATTAGTCTTCTTGACAGTGAACCCAGGAAAGCAACAGGCCCAGACAGAGTCCCCTGCCATACACGCGGTTCTATGGGGAGCAGCTGGTGGCAGTATTCACTGCCATCTTTAACCTCTCCTTGCTACAATTGGAAGACGTCACCTCCCTCAAGAAGACCACTATCATTCCAGTACCAAGGAAAACACATGCAACATGCCTCAATGACTACTGCCAGGACATTCTGATCTCCATAGTTATGAAGTACTTTGAGAGATTAATCATGGCTCATTTCAACTCTAGCCTCCCAGCCTTCCTTGATCCTCTGTATTTTGACTAAACAGGTCCACAGCGAATGCTATTTCTCTAGCCCTACACTCATCCCTGGAACATCTGAATAGTAAGGTGACCTATCGACTACAGCTTCACCTTCAACATTATAATCTCAGCTAAACTCATCTCCAAACTCCGCCCTCTGCAACTGGCTTCTCAGCTTCCTGACCCACAGACAGCAATTGGAGAAGATAGACAACAGCACCTCACCCACGATAATCCTCAACACCAGCACCCCGCAAGATACATTCTCACCCGCTACTGTGCACCATGTACGCACATGACTGTGTAACCAAATTTCATCCAAGCTCCGTCTACAAGTTCACTGATGACACCACTGTCATAGGCCAGATATCAAACAATGATAAGACAGAATACAGGAAAGCAATAGAAGGCTTGGTGTCATGGTGTAAACATAGCAATCCCTCAATGTCAGCAACACCACAAAGAGCTGATCATTGACGATGCAAGGTGGAGGACATGCTCCTATTTGCATCAATGTAACTGAGATAGAGACGGTCAGGAGCATGAAGCTTCTAGGAATGACAAGCATCAACAATCTGTCCTGGACCACCCACGTGAATGAGTCAGTGAAGAAGGCATGACAATGCCTCTTCTTCCTCAGGAGGCTAATGAAATTTAGCGTGTCCATAAGGACCCTCACCAACTTTTATAGATGCACCATAGAAAGGATTCTATCTGGATGCATTGCACCTGGTATAGCCACTGCTGTACACAGGACCATAGGAAACTATAGAACATTGTGAACACAGTCCAGGACATCATGCAGGCCAACCTCCCATTTATGGACTCCAATTGCATTTCTCACTCTTCCAGAAAAGCAGCCAACATCATCGAAGACCCCTCTCACCCTGGTAATACTGTCTTCCAACGTCTTCCCACAGGCAGAAGATACAAAAGCTTAAATATATGTATCAATAGGTTCAAAAACAGCTTCTTCCCGCTGTTCATAGACAGCCTAACAGACCTCTCAAATTTCAAATCTAATCTTGATCTGGCTTGTGTACATGTTCTTCGCAGCTGTAAATTTGTATACCTCACACTATTCAATCACCTTATGGTCTGCATGTCCTTGTATGTTATGATCTGCCTGTACTGCTAGCAAAACAAAACTTTTCACTGCACTTAAGTACACGTGACAACTATAAATCAAATCAAATCAAGTCAATGAATTGAAGTATCTCCAAAATAGCTGCCTGAAGTGAGCATGTCTCACATTTGAGTTCACATGGTTACAGCAGATTAGGAAAGATGTAATAGTATTTAAATCTAAACACGCTCCAGCAGAAGTCACATGATGATGATCATAGCAGGAACTCCAGCAAATTTATGTTCCCTAAAACAGAGGCATTGAGACCAATTGCAATTCCTCTACTGGAGTCTCCAACTGAGATGAGTTATCTGCGCAGACGGTTAAACAATCTGTCAGCTTATAAGGCAAATTAATTCACTGTGCAGCCTCTTATTTTAAATAGAAGATCAAAATAGCACTCACATCATTTTTCTCTAAAAAACGTAACCAGTTTCCTCTCTCTGTGGGATTTTACTAGGCAACATGCTATGAAGCTACAACAATCATGTTCTACATCAACTACTGAAGTAACAGCAACTTGCATTCATATAGCACCTTTAATGTAATTGACATCCTGACATGTTTCATGTGAGCATTACCAGAGGATCATAGAAGCATTTAGCCAGGTAAGCTGAAGCTTGTTCAAAGGTGAAGTCCTTAAGAGTATCTTAAAAGAGGAAAGAAAGGGAATGAAATGCAGATGTTTGGGGAGGAAATTCCACAGTTTAGATTCTATGATGATGAGAATGAGGATTTTAGCAGTGGATTAGCTAGAGTCAGGGAATATTACAGGGGAGAAAATAAGGATTACTGGTGACAATGCGGTGCAAGCTCAGAATTGCCAGGGACAGAAGATTAAATGGGCTAAAGCCAGTAGTTTACTTTCTGTAAATAATACAGAATCCAATTCTTTGCTCTGGTCCTGCAGGTATTTGCAACAATATGCCTTAATCAGTCATTTGATTGTGCAGTAGTATTCTCCAAATCTCCCTGTGTTTGTGATGATATGTGATAGTGGATTTCAATTGTTTTATATTGAAATTATTTATGATGAATTGAAATTTTTTAGGCTTGAAGTTGGAGCCTTGGTCCAACTGTATTCAACATGCTAGAAAATCTGAATTTACTTTCTGAGCCTTAATTAATGAAGACATACCAAATATTTCTTTTGAACTATCCCCATCCTTAGTTAGCAAGATGTAGCATATTACTTAACAGTAAGTATCCAAAGGTTATTTAAATCAAAGGCATATTAATGATTGCTAACAAGACTGCAGATCCCTTAACCAAGCGCTGAGTGACTTTGAAAGAGGGGTTATCTTCAGAAGCCCACAAGCCCACAAATTTCACAAATAGTGAGATCTGGCTTACTGCTGGGCAAATTCCACCAGCAGCAGGAGAGAGTGATTAAATGATCAAGAATTGGCAGTGGGACCCACTCCTGAATTAATCAAACTGTAACAGGAAGGGTGCAAGGTACCTACTCTTCACCCTCATGCCTGGTTAATTGCCCCTTAAACTCACCACAGGGAAAGCATTAACTTCTACTCTTGGTGAGTGAAGTAGTTCCCATAAAGATCAAATGGACCTTCAGAACCTCCTGCTTGTGGCATGTATTGGACACCGATAGGCTTGCACCAATTTGAGAAACCTATTCACAAAATGAGACTATTTTAACATGGAACCTTATTGATCACATGACAAAATAAGGTGAAATCTATAAATGCAGTAGACTTTAGTGTAAACCAGTGAACTTTATTTTGCATTAGAAAATCCTCCATCTTGTTAGCGGTCCTTAGAATGCATTATAAACCAAATATCCACTAACATTTAGTTCATGATTATCTTTGAGTTAACATTTTATCTATTTTCACAATCTCCTCTTCATCACTTCCTTTCCTTCTGCTGCAATTTCCTAAGTACTGGTCAATAATATTATTTTAATTTTATTGTCCTTTGTGCAGTCTCTTTCTATTCTTAATTCTCAATAGCATGTGGGGGAAGGGCAGCAAATAAAATGCCTCATAAGATCTCTGTTACATTAGATACCTTCCTCCACTGTGAATGCAAAATTTAATGGATATTTACAAGTGAGTCAGACAGGTTATTTTTTTCCATTACAACTAATTTTCTGTGGTTTACACTGGGGTTACTTCAGTCCCCAGAGAAAACAAAACCTCAAGAGGTTGATTTCTGGATCAGCAGTGCTTTCTCGATCCCTATTGAGGTTTAATGGGTTCTGTAACAATGAATTAGTGGATATATTTATTGTGTTTTAAGAAGTAATCATTCTCTGCATGATAATAAGTGTAATGAGCTTTTTTTTAAAACCATGTGCCGAAAACTGTTCTTCAGATTAAATTATTCCTAATGCTTATTAATGCACACCTCCATGTTAAACACATTTTTCTTGTTAAATGTTTAGTATTAGTAATTTACAGGCAGCATTCAAAGATATCTAAGGTCCACTTAATTCCCACCTCATGTTAGTTTTTATCTTCAAAGCTGGTATTTATGGAAAATTCAAGCAATGACTGATAAGTGAGACATTATGGATTTTTTTTTATAAAAGGAGCCTTTTGATAATCTGTACTGCAGGATATGTTTCATCAATTCTCTTTACATTAGATATTTTAGTGAAAGATCAGAAATCACAACCCTGGATGTCAGAGGACACAGAAGAAGGCTGCCTGGTATTGCCGCTATTCAGTCTATTATAAACAAAATAAAAAATACCAAAATCCTACTTATGTTTTAAGTTTGTTATGGATAAGGAGAAAGATGATCCGCAAAAAAAAAAGACTGGGGTAAGATAGATTGTATTAAAATGAGGCAGATCTGGCCAAAGTAGACTCGGAACAGCTACTTGAGGATAAATCCATGGAATAGTGGGAGGCGTTCAAAAGGATACTTTTTAGGGGAGTATAGGCCTAGCATGGTCCCTTTAGGATGAAAGGTATCAGCAACAAGCCCAGAGAACAATAGATAATACTATACAACAGAGGAGCAGAAATTAGGCCATTTAGCCCATCGAGTCTGCTCTGCCATTCAATCATGGCAGATATGTTTCTCAACCTCATTCTCCCGTTTTCTCCCCGTAACCCTTGATCCCTTTGATACTCATGAACCTATTTATCTCAGTCTTAAATATATTCAATGACCTGGCCTTAACAGCCTTCTGTAGAAATGAATTCCATAGATTGACTCTCTGGCTGAAGAAGTTTTTCCTTACATCCATTCTAAAAGATTTTCCCTTCACTCTAAGGCTATACCCTCAGGTCCTAGTTTCTCCTAAAAATGGAAACATCTTCCAAAACCTACTCTGTCCAGACCATTTAGCATTCTATATATTTCAATTAGATCCACCCTCATTCTTCTATACTCCATTGAGTATAAACCCAAAGTCCTCAAACATTCCTCATATGTTCAGCTGCTCATTCCTGGGATCATTCTCATGAACCTCCTCAGAACACATTCCAGGGCGAATACATCTTTCCTGTGATATGGAACTCAAAACTGCGCACAATACTCTAAACGTGGCCTGACCAGAGTCTTATAGAGCCTCAGAAGTACATCCCTGCTTTTATATTCAAGTCCTCTCAAAATAAACACAATAATTGCATTTGTTTTCCTAACTACTGACTCAAGCTGCAAATTTATCTCGATAGAATCCTAGACTAGAACTCCGAAATCTCTTTGCACTTCAGATATCTGAACTTTCTCCCCATTTAGAAAACAGTCCATGCCTCCATTCTTCCTACTATGGTGCATGACCTCATATCTTCCCATGTTGTAATCCATCTGCCACTTCTTTGCCCACACTTCTAACTTGTCCAAATTATTCTGTAGCCTCCCCACCTCCTCAATACTACCTGTCCCTCTACCTATCTTTGTATCATCTGCAAATGTAGCCAGAATGCCCTCAGTTCCTTCATCTATATTGTTAATGTATAAATTGAAAAATTATGGTCCCAACACTGAGCCTTGCAGAACACCACTTGTCACCCTCTGCCATCCTGAGAAAGACTTTTTTCTCCCCACTCTCTGCCTTCTGCTAGACAGCCAAGCTTCTATGCATGCTAGAACCTTGCCTCTGACACCATGGGCCCTTATCCTACTCAGCAGCTTCCTGTGTGGCACCTTATCAAAGGCCTTCTGGAAGTCCATTGGCTCTCCTTCGTCTACCCTGCTCATTTCTTCCTCAAAGAATTCTAGCAGATTTGTCAGGCATAACCTACCCTTGATTAAACCTTGCTGACTTTGCCCTATTTTACCATGCACTTCCAAGTATTCAGAAATCTCATCCTTCACAATGGATATCTAAGAATATTCAGGGATGGATAAAAAGAAAAAGAGAGATGCAACTGGGACGAAAGGATCAAATTATGGAGGTTCTAGCGGAGTATAGGAAATGTAGGGGGCACCGAAGGAAACAATTAGGAGAGCAAAAAGGGGGCAAGATTAAGGAGAATTCCAAGATATTCTACAATTATATCAAAGAGAAGAGAATAACCAGGGAAAGTGAAGGTCCTACCCAGGAGATAGACTGTCTGTTTAATAGTCTGACTTTTGTGAGTAACTGGGGTGGCACAGGGCTCAGTGGATAGCATGGCTGCCTCACAGCACCAGGGATCTGAGTTTGATTCCAGCCTCGGGCGACTGTCTGTGTGGACTTTACACATTCCCCTAGTGTCTGCGTGGGTTTCCTCCGGGTGCTCTGGTTTCCTTCTACTGTCCAAAGATGTGCAGGTCAGGTGAATTAGCCATGCAAAATTGTTCACAATTTTTAGGGATATATAGGTTAGGTGCATTAGTCAGGGGGAATGGGTCTGAGCGGTATGGACTTATTGAGCCAAAGGGCCTGTTTTCACACTGTAGGCATTTCTAATTCTATTCAATTCACTTCATTGGAACTTTCTGAAGTTGCTGATTTTATGGAGATTTTCAAATTATTCCAGGTGTAAAGGACTTTCTCAGAGGAATACTCAATTTCCTGGGTGATTCCTTCAGTGTGCTACAATGGTGATCCTGCAGGATCCCATGCACACCTTCCCTATACGTTGGAAAAATGACTGTCTGGCCATCGGAAATCCTGCCTTGGATTTTTTTGCTGTTTGCAAGAAAAGGCAGAATTCAAGCTTTGTTCCTCTGAGACATTGACTATCTCATAGTAACAGTAGTTGAGATTACTTCAGTCAAACTCTTGCCATCCACAAGAAATGGCCTTCATTTGTCAGATTAAAACATCTAAAAATTGACGTTTGGTAGTTGTAGCAAGGATTTCAATATCAATCAGCCCACAATGGGTGGTTGCTAGTTGACAGCTGGAGGGTTAGGTATTACAGAAAGTGAAATATAAAGAACATTTTCTCATCTGCTGTGCTTTTTCTATTGTGGGATACTAGTATATATGAATATTACGATATATAGGTGAAATATATTTATTTAAAATGCTTACATTGGGCTCCCACAACATAATTGGAAACCTCAGTAAAAAGTTACGGCTGTGGCAGGTATTTCCAAATTGATGGGAATATTATCAGTGAAAGGGAGGTGGGAATTGTTGGTTTAACTATACTTTGGGCAGTTAAGGATCGGGAAGAAATGCTTATCTAGCCAGCATTGCCCAAATTCCAAGAATGCAACCACAGTGAATGTACAATATGCCCTTAACCCTCCTCTCTCCCATCTGTTCAAGGCCCCAAACTCCACATGTAAGTGAATCAGCAATTTACATGTACTTCTTTCAATCCCATCTACTGTATTCATTACCTAACTTGTCATTTACTGTACACTGGGGAGACTAAAAACAGATTGGATGACAATTTTACGGAATACATAATTTTAGTCCTCAAGTATGATTTTGATTAGGCACTTTGTAGCCCCATTTGGACTCAGCACTAAATGCAACAGTTGTAGAATGTAAGTTCTGTTCCCTCCTTCTATTTCCTTTTCATCACTTCTTCTGGTTTTACTTTAATTCTTAATTTCAGATAGTAGCACAACTCTTCTGGGAACTGATTTCATTTGTTTTCTTACCCAATATCATTTGTTATTGTTCTGTAGGGCTATCTGGCCCAACACTCACTATCTCTTGTTTTTCACCTTAGCACAGCTGTGGATGAAACATCAGATCCCATCAGGATCTGGAGCAGCTTTTCTCAATTTTCCACCCAAACTGCAACACCATCAGTTTGGGTGAAGCCTATTTCATTCTCCAACATTAACCTTTTCAGAACCATTATTTTACAACAGCCTCCATTTACTGAACAAAGGACTCAACAGACATTTGTTTTGGTATAAATATAGTTTTCATGATTGCCATACTTAGAAACATATGCAGGACATTGTGTCAATTTAAAAAAAGAAAGATACTGCAAATGCTCAGACATTGAAACAGACAATGTTGGAACAATTCAGAGCTTTACTAATCCACCTTTCCTCTTACACGAATTCAATAATTGTGAATTGTCTTCTTACAATGACACAGCATACTAGGTGGGTCTTACACCCCATCCCAAACTACTGCAAGCAAGCGGGTGATGATTTCATCATCTCGGTTTTCAATGAATGGCAGGTCACTCCTTGCATTCTTGGGAACATCTGTCTGTCTGCAAGGCCCAATCCACAGCACAGAAACCTGCAATGTTTACTCCACTGTGATTTACATTCCAGTCAAATTATTTTTATATTTGTTCACATGATATGGGCGCTGCTGTCCAGGCCAATGTTTGTTGCCCATTCTTAATCGCCCAAAGGGCAGATCCGAGTCATTGCTGCAGATCTGGAGTTACATGTAGGCCAGACCAGGTAAAGGACATTAAGGAAACAACTGGGCTTTGACTGACAATTGACAATGGATTCCCGGAGCAGTGGCCAAAGCAGGGGAAGCAGTCTTGGGTGTAGGCTGGCGCCGGGTGGGGGTTGCTGGGGGGCGGAGGTAAAACAGATCTGGAATTTACCTTAGAGCAGCAGAGAGTGGTATGGAGTGCACTGGAGGCTTGGAGCGGAGCAGGGACACTTGCTGGACTGTGGTCTGGTGCAGGCGGTCAGACCACATGGGGAAGCCTCTGCGCTGAGCTGCTGCAATGTAATATCTATTTGGAATTTTTAAAATCTATTTGTAATGTCAATTCTTTGACCATGCCTTATTTCCTACTTATTCCATAAACACTGTAAAGTAATGGGACTACTTTGCTTTGTATTCCTCTTTTGTATCTAAGATTTGTACCGAGGTACATGTACCTAAAATGGTGCCATAAAAGACAAAATTGTAAAACTTTTCACTATATTCCTGCACATCTGTACTGGAGTACACATGATAATACAGAATATTTTATTCTATTCGACTTCTACTTCCAGATTTCTGTTGAATTCAAATTCCATCACCATCTATTATTTTGAAAATGGCGATCAGCAAATTCATTACTACAGTGAATGTAGGTAATTAGTGGAACAGACAGAGGTATTGATGTCCTTGGAGAAACAAAGCACGCTGCTGTACATTGCTGAGATTCAATTAGTTTCATAGTGGCCTTTTTACAATGGCAAAGTTTTATTTGTTTCAAGGAGATGTCAGTTCCAGTGGTATGTCACCTGAAGGCTAGCATCTTCCATGAAGAAAATGACAATACACCTTGCAATTTTACAAAGGATAGAAACTTAACAAGAGTTATTTTTATACTTATATAGTTGCATGAGGTTCAGTTGGCAAGTTCTGTTAAGTATGTTTATTTACTAGACAAACAATTTCTTAGCTGATAGTGAGCAAACCAAATGTTTGGATTACTTCTGATCTTTCCTGATTTGTCTGATTTTTACATTCACCTTCTAGCAAGTGGCTGGATAAATTTAGGTCTGCCAATTTTAGCTGTGAAATCCCTTGAACAGTTATCTCTACCAAGGTAAGATTAGATTAGATTAGATTCCCTATAGTGTGGAAACAGGCGCTTCGGCCCAACACGTCCACACCGACCCTCCATAGAGCAACCCACCCAGACCCATTCCCTTACATTCACCCCTGATGATTGACAATAGATGATTAACAATTCATAACATTGAAAAGGAATTGATCATTTTCCTCCTTATAGCACAGCATTTTAATAAAATGTCCTCCTTATTTTCAATAAATTAAACACCTTCTGTAATACAAAGAGAAATTACTGCTAGCATATGGCAAGTTGGCATTCCAAAAAAATAGACAGATTCTTGAGACTCAGAATAGCTTTCACATTTCTATTTTCTTTCAGATTTCCATTATTCACATTGGGTAGCATTATTACTTCCTAACCAAATAATTCCACCTTTTTATAGTTTCTTTTTCTTCTAAAGCAGAGGATGTATTTTCTCTGTATCATATTTGATGAAGTGGATAATAGGACATTTGAATAAAGCATAAAATCCAGCACTGATTAGTTTGACTGAATAGCTTATTTGTGTGATGCAAGTTTTATGAAACTCTATGTAAGTCTTCAGTAGTCACAATGATGCTCCGGGCCTCATTTAAAGGGCTGAAGGTGTTCAGAACATGTGCGCAACACAGGTTAGCACACTGAACACAATGTGTTGCATTTATCAATTCAACAGCTGATTCAACAAATCTATAGTTTTTTTACTAATTTATTCTGATGTGTTGCATAATTGTTCTGCAGTCACTCACCTGACTTGCAAAAAATACACTGGATAAACATATGCATTCCTTTAAGTGTAATTTAAGGAAGAAGAAAAAAAAAACTTTAATTTAAGCATAGACAGTGAGTTAATGGCAAATAAAATTCTTATGAGCCTTTGCCAGGGAAGATTTTCTGTATCTAATTAGAAATTTATTTCACAGTGAGCCAATTGCACCATGGGACCAGATTGGCCAAATAACAAACCAGCACAAAAGGGAAATTAAAACAATAAATAAAGAATTTATGTCCAATTAAGATGCACAAATAAAAGATAATCTGCTTTATTTTATTAATAGCCCATTAAATGGCTAGAATAAATGTGATTTTGAGAAAATCAACCATTGTTGTAGTACGAGTAAGTTTCAATTAGGTTTAGCTGCATCGTGTTCATGTACCATCACCATCTTTAAGTATGTCCTGACATAACGCATGTGCACATACACACTCACTTACACACATGCACACATGCACACACACACATCCCTCTCCTTTTCCAGTACCATGAAACATTTACCTCAACTATCCTGTATGTTCTCACTAAAATAGCATCTGCTTTGGATTTTTCTAGTTAATCCATGGGAGCATCCCTGCACTTCGTCTTGACTAGCACTTTCCACAACTAGAGATTGGACATTAACAAATCTAGATTCCAGTACTCAGAGGTGCACCTATTTTTTTTATGAATAAAAATCAAATTACAGCAATTACCATGGTAAGAATTGAACTCATGTCCCTGAACTTAAGAACATTAGCCTGGCCTCAGTATGACTGAGCTGTTAACATTGCCACCATCCCATTATCTACCCCAGTAAATTTCAGTTAGTTTCATTAAGTAACATTAAGAGAAATTATACACATTGGGAGATACAACATGGACGAAATCTATGGCCCACGTAGTGGACAGATGGAAAGGGGTGTCAGGGTGTGGGATTTAATGACAAAGGGAACTGGGTGAGAAGTTGCAAATTCATAATATTTGAAGGGGGCAGGTGAAGTCAACATGGCTGTCATGAAAGTATATGAGATATTTGGCTTTGTAAATTGAGCGTTGAATAAAGAAACAAGAAATTTGTGCTAATTTATTTTAGATATTGTGGTTAGGAATCAACAGAGATAATTATGGTCAGTTCTGGACATTGTGTTGTAATGGGATGTCAAGGCTCTGAAGAGGGTACAGAGAAAACTTAAAAGGAAGTTAACAGGGTTTTGAGTTTTGTAGAGAAATTTGAAAGTTAAAATTCTTATTTCTAGAGCAGTAAATGTTAAACAGAGATCTAACAGAGTTATTCAAAATGATACGTGTTTCTTAGAATTGCAGAATCAATGCAGAAGGAGGCCTTCTGATGACAGGCCTATCATGTCTGGGCCAACTCTGAATAAACATCTTTCTCAGTACCATTCTCCTGTTTTCCCTATCAAGGAAGCTTGGTGTTCATTTTCAATTAACCATCTAATTCTCCTTCGAATGCTTTGGTGGAACCAACATCCATCACACTGTCAGGTAACATTCCGTCTAATCTGGGTGTCCATGCATGTTGATCGCCATGCCGACATAGAACACAGCATTGAATTCTGGTCCTAGTAGCCGCTGCTGTGCTTGGACCTGGAGGTCCACATCAAAGAAAAACCTATTAGAGGAAACAATGCACTCAGGCAGTGCTGCTTCCTAGTCCCGACTGCTTTGATCCTAGTTAATGTTAGATTCCAGAATGAAATATAGCTAGAAAGAATGTATTTCTTTTTTCTCTTAATTTAACATGGTATTCTTTCACTGAAACATAAGCACCAACAGATGCAGATTTGGTTTTATCAACACCGTAAAAGCTAATTACACAGAAGAACTAAAAAGGAAAGTTTAAAAATTCTATTTACACAAAAATGCAATTCAGACAATTTCAAAATACAGAAAAAATACAAATACAAAACTCCACCCAAAATCATCATTTTACAATTACTTAAATCTTCCTTGTCCAGTCTGTAGTTTTGATTTATCTGTTTCTTCTCAGTTCTAGTCTCATGAGCTGTGGAGCCTTTTCCCTTGACAACTCATACAACTGAAAGTTTTGACGGTCTTGTTATTTTAATAGTCTGCAGAATTTTAACCAAACATTCTTGGTCTGGAAATTTCATAATTTACACTCCTTCACTGAGGCCATTTTTTTAACTGTTCTTCTTGGGAGACATTATAATATCTTCTGACCCCAGACAGGTCTCCTTTGAATTGAACCAAAAAGCTATCAAAATAGATCTTAAAATCATGCTCATCCTAGAACTTGCGACATATTTTGAGTTTTTTATTCTCTCTCTCTTGTGATGTAAGCTCCCACAGTATACACATATACATATTAATACTTTAGGGGTCCTTGTTGTTATGGACACGGCCAGCCCCCCTCAAAGCGTTTCAGGGAAGTGGCCTAGACCCTAACTTTGCCAGTTGTTTTAAGCAGGTGTAACACAGATATTCCAGGAAGGATGCAGTTGATCCAAACACTTCGTTTTAAACGAAACAGAATTTATTTACAAGATTACCGAAAGAAGCACAATCAGAAGAGGACAGAATATGATTAACTTAACCTATGCAAAAACCCAACACATCATCCCAGCTTAATGATGCTGTTCCAAATACTTACAACAATCCCCATAAACACCCCTTGGCACAAAATACAAAATCAAACCCAGGGCCTTACAGAAGAGAGATCAGAGAGAGAGAGTACCAGCCTGGACCTTCTTTAGGTCCAGCAGCTTCTTCAATTCTACTGTGCTAAAACCAAACCAAGCCAGAGAAAAGCTGAGCTGTGAGAACAGGCCAAATTTTTAAACTTAAAAGCCTTTTTTCCTGAGGCAGTATCTGTTAGTTGTAATCATACTGGCCCTAAAACCCTTCAACTCAGACTTTTCAGAGTCTTTGTATTTTATGACCTCTCTGGGGAAAAAAAACCAAGGACATTATAACCTTGTTAAAGGCACAGCTTCGTCACACTGTTGTCACTGTTTCTCTGGTACACCATTGGTTTAAATTCGTAGTTCTTGAAAGATTAACTTAGTTAATTTTTAAACCTCTTCATATGCCATTAGGTTAATATTAAAACTCAAAAAATGACATTTATTAATATATGAATCACATACCTTTTATCACATTGTATGTAAAGGTTTTCCTTGTATCATTTATGCTTCTCATACTAGTTACTTTGATTTTGTGCCTTGTCAGTTTTGATCCTTTCTTAAGTGGGAAACTTGTCTCTCTACCTTCCCTTTCAAGACCACTCATGATTTTGAGTACTTCAATCAGATTTCTTCTCAATCTTTTGTTTTTCAAGGAAAGCAGTCAAAAAATTCCTATCTATCTTTGTAACTGAAGTTCCTCATCTCGGAACTGTTCTTATAAACTTCTTCTACAATCTCTCCAGTGTCTTCATATCCTTTTGAAATTGCAGCAATCAGGACTGTATAGTACTCTAACTGAGGTGAATTAGTGGCTTATATACATTCAATATAGGGTCGGGTACGTATTGGCGCCGCCCTTTTGGTGCCGATCATTTGGCCCCGCCATTTTGGCTCTAAACTGTTTTGGTGCTCATTTCTTTGGCGCTGAGCTATTTTGGCACCAATTCAGAATAATAAAAAAGTCTTGTTTGGTTAAAGAAGAGAGGATGACTCACGAGTCGATGTAATTTTCTCAACTAGCAAGAGTTAATAGTCAAAGCTGTAATGACCCGCTGGAGACTCAAATCTCATTTTGTAATCATTGGCTGAAAACATTCTAAGCAAGAGAGACAAACCAAAATTTTCACATGATGGTTATCTATATGTATTGGTGCCAAAACAGCTCAGCACCAAAGTAATGAGCGCCAAAACAGTTTAGAGCCAAAATGGCGGGGCCAAATGATCAGCGCAAAAAGGTCGGTGCCAAATAGTCCCATTCCGTTCAATATAACCTCCTTGCTTGTGTAGTCTGTCTCCCTTTATTTTTAATCATTTGGGGGATGTGGGCATTGCAGTCTAGATTTATTGCCCATTTATTGCCCATCCCACGTTGCCCTTGAGAAGGTGATGGTGAGTGCCTTCTTGAACTGTTTCAGTCACTCTGCTGCTGGTCAACCTACAATGCCGTTAGGAAGAGAACTCCAAGATTTTGACCCAGTGACAGTGAAGGAAATAAAACAAGAATGCCGAATGCCTTGTTAACCACTTCTCAACCTGACCCTCCACCTTTAATGAATTATGCACATATGTACCAAGAACCCCATGTCCTTGCTGCTTCTTTACAGTTGTACTTTTTATTTTATACATAAGTTGTGCCCTGTACACTGAGGTCTAGATCATTATTACACCGGAAACAGCAAGAATCCCAGCACTGACCATTGGGGAACTCTTCCAATTCTCCCAACCAAGCAAAACTCCATTGCCAGTACTCCTTGTTTCCTGTCACTAGGCCAATTTGGTATTCATGTTACTACTGTTCTTGTCCCTTTTATTCCATGTATATTCGTTTTATTCATAAGAATGTTGTGCAGTACTGAATCAAATGCCATCAGGAAGTCCATGCATCCTATATCGACAAAGTTACTCCCATCAGACTGAATAAATAGGGAGAAATACTTTCCTCTGGTAAATGGAATGATTAGAACTAGAAGTAAAATATACTTTTTTCACATAGAGGGTAATTAGGATGAAGAATATATAACCTAAGATGACAATGGAATCAGATAATGATTACCATATCATAGAAGAGGAGTAAGCTGCAGATTTTGAAAAGATAGCTGTGATGTGAAACTGAATTGGACAGCTTCTTCAAAGAGTTAGAGACAAATAAACTGCAGATGCTGGAATCCAAAGTAGACAAGCGGGAGGCTGGAAGAACACAGCAAGTCAGGCAACATCAGGAGGTGGAGGAATCTGATGTTTTGGGTATAACCCTGCTTCTCGAATGAGACAGAGATTCACCTGCCTCTCCTTCAATCCAGTTTACTGTATTTAGTGTTCCCGATGTGGTCTTCTCTTCATCGGTGAGACCAAATGTAAACTAAGGGCACATTTCACAGAGCATCTCAGCCAGGCCTGTAACGGCCAGCCTGACCTCCCAGTCACCGCCCATTTTAATTCCTCTTTTATTCCCTTTCTGACATGTCCATCCTTGATCTCCTCCATTACCTCAGTGAATCAGACCGCAAGTTGGAGGAACAACACCTCATCTTCAGTTTGACCAGTCTCCAGTCTGGGGGACTCAATAGTGAATTCTCCAATTTCAAATAACCTCCCTTCCCATCCCCTGACTCCCTTTTCAGCCCTACCTCCTCCCTTCCATCCCTCCAACTCACCCCTCCTTCCAGTGACCAACCAGATTCATTTCACCTATTGACCTACCAGTTCATACCTACTGCCTGTATTCACCTATCACCACTTCAATTCTCATTCCCTTTCCCTACCCATAATCCTTCCCCTCCTGTCTTTATCTGCAACTCTCCCTACACCCACCTGCATTCCTGAAGAAGGGTTATACCCAAAATGTCAGACCTGTCCATCTCATGAAGTTGCCTGGTGTGCCTGGCTCTTCCAGCCTCCGGCTTGTCTACCTTAAAAGAGTTAGCATGCGTATGATGGCACAAATAGCTTCCTCTACAGCAGTCAGGGTTCTATCATTTTAGACTGGATGCAAAGTGTCTAAAATTAGATTATGATTTACTTCTAATAACAATGAAAAACAATTCTCAGAGAATAGCAATAATGGACAAAGAGCTGAAGTGAATTACTACTCACTCTTTTAGTGATATATGTGCTGGTAGAAATGTGATTTTGTTTGCAGTAGATTTCTTTCCCATTCATTGATACAATAACATATTGTGCACCTTGTCAATCATCCAACAATTCTAATAGGTATGTATGCCTCACTGTGGATATCTCAGTAAGTGGTAAGGGATGCTAGGTGAACATGAACAGGACTGCTTTCCCAAAATATCTCTCCTAGCAGCATTACTGAGAAATTATGTAATTTGTTATTAATAAAACATTGATACCTTTCACATAGCCTCAGATAAATATTCACATTGTGATGCTAGATTTTTATTTTTATTAAAGCATCTCTTCATAAACAAGGTGCAGTGATTGGAACGAGGTGGATCTCAATGAGTATGAGTTCTCTGATTGGGGCTGTTAACCTTGGTCAATAAGGAAGTCCTGGCTGGTAGATATAAACAGGAGTATCAGGAATTCTCCTTACTCTAGGGATTGACTTTGTGCTAGCTGATTAGATTTCATGTTCTGTACATATTTAAACAAAGTTGACAGGATACTGCTCTATGTAGAGTCATTTCATCAGGTAACTTTCATCTAGCATATTGAACGCTTATTTGAAACTTGATTATAAATACAGTTTAATACAAAATATGTAGGGTCCTAGTAGCTTATTAAGGCTTTTGCTCCAGTTGATATTTACATTAACTGTTGTGTTGTGAATTAGGGAAAACAGTTTCCTCATGCTATTTTTAAAAATTATATTAGCTAAAAGTATCATTTAAATATCAAGATTAGAAAGTCTTGCTCCTTCTGCCTTTCAGAATGCCTTACTTCCCAAAAATGACACATTTTCAAAGACGTACTTTAAACACTCAAACTCCTTTCAAAACCAATACTCTGCAGTAACATGTTGCAGTAACATTTTCTGTGGTTTTTGCATCAAAAATCACTCATTGGACCTGTCACTCACCCACAATGTCACAATTCCCTGCCTACTAGCTGAAATATTCTGATTTTTAAAAGTGAGATTGATATTTTCTTTTGTTAGGGATAAAGGAAAGAAAATAAACAAAGGCGTATGGGGCTGATGTATACTTTAATCATAGTCTAATCAGAAAGCAGAACCAGTTCTTTGGGGTTGAATAGGCTATTCCTCTCCCTTTGATTTTCTAGAATTAAGGCAAAATTCAAAGATTCCAGCAGCATAGCCTTATAGTGGACACCAGTGTTGAAATAAATCACACTGCTGCATGATTCTTCCTTCTTGGAAAAGCAAATTGAATATACATTTGGCAGACTAAGATTCAAGCTCCCAAATGACTGACTTTGTTTAAAATAGTTAAATATACCATTGCTGATTGTGGTAACTTGTTGTGCTCAAATTAACTTTAGTGTTTCCTTTCCTTTAGTGTTTCCTTTCCTTTCTAATGATTGCATTTAAAAGGTTTTCAGTGATTGTAAGAATTTTCTGTACACCATAAGGTCACATTGTCTTAATACATACACAATGCTTTTACTGTTGAACGATCTGCTGCATTCTTTCAATCAAAACCAGAGAAACTATTGTATGTGATCACCGTGCTGAACACTGCTTAACTTTGCTGTGCAAAACAAAGAGTCATTACAGGCAGCCACCAACAATGATAGATTGTCAGCATAATGGGAAAGAAGACTCTTGTAACATGGAAGATGGTAAAGAAGAATGAAAAGTCTAATATTTACCCTTAGAACTGTTCAATAGCAGCTCTTAGAAGCAATCTTCAGCTGAACAGTTTGGGATTCCACACACTGATAATAATCAATATCTGTCTTAAACCTTTCACTCTATAATCAGTTCCATATATACACTACCAAGTCACTATCCACAACGTGCTAATATTGTAAGACCAGCAGCCATACAGATCCACTCTTTGCAGATAAAGGTTTCAAACTGTGGTGTAGTTTCAATGCTTTACAGAGAAGCCTGCAAACGATGTACAATACACCACTGACTGTAAAGTGCTTTGAGCTATTGTGATGTTGTGAAGAATATTTTCTTTCTTTATACTGAGCGTAATTCTTAAGTGCTGTTTTATCTGTTTTACTGTTTCGACAATGTGCTTTTCCAGTGGCTGAAACATCAGATGGGGAAGGCCACTGTGGCTCATTTAAAGACTTGTGAGATTCTCGTAGTTGTAAATCATAGAATCTTGAATTGGAGCAGGCTTATTTGCAAAACAAACAAAATCAGCATCTGATGTTGTAACTGGGCCATGTTTTTTTACTGGCTGCAAGCTGAACAATGCTTTTGTGAATGCAAGGCTACAGCAGTGTTAACCACATAAGAAGTTATGATGCTTTTAATTTCCACTGTAAGTTTGCTCCTTGTTTAGTTCTGAAGCTCAGTTTTTCTGTATGAAAACAAACACAAACCCATTTCCCAGGTGGAAACCATATTCATTTGATTTCCAGCCTGATCTAATGGAGGAGACAGTTGTGCCTAAATCCTACACAGTCGCAGTATGAACATCTAAAGAGATGTTATTATCTGTTTTACAGAATTATTGTAGGGGTCTCAGCCACTGAGGCAGCTAATAACTCCATCATTCACTGTATAGTGTCAATGTTATTTTTGTGAACCTCACAAGGTCAAACAGTGTATAACATGCACATACCTTTATTCTCCTTCTCTCTCTCCCTCTCTCCAATTTTGTCAGTAATTGTTTATACAGTAATTATCCAGTTCTCAGATGTTTCATTTCTGTGCACTTCAACTTAAACTGAGCCTTTAGTTAACTTTACCTTCAGCCTTTTTTGTAAGTCCACTTTTCCCTTCTCAGTGGTAAATCAATTCTGAAGTGTTCTCAGCCTCATTATTTATGTCACAGAGAATGACAATTTCTTTTTTGTTTCTTTGACAGGCTAAACACTAGCAACAATAAACTATGATCAATATGCTTGGTAACAAGGTCAAATATTGACCTAGAAAAAAAGGAGAGAAGCAAGTTTATGATGCAGTTTTGATAGGAAGCATTTGCCAGATTATTGACAATACTACAGCAACTTAGTTTGTCAGCTGAAGAGGCAACAATAGAAAGACAAAGCTCACCTAAAGCAGGCAAATGAGGGGTGACCTAGAACCAGTTATTGACCATTTGCTGACTCCTATGAGAAACCACTACTTCTATTCCAATTCTCACTTAGTTGTATGCAAGGAAACTATAATAAATGCTAGTGATTAGAGGGGTTTCACTAGAAAATAGGGCAACATAACAGGCTAATGTCATAAAAGGCCATCCTGTGGGACCATTACAGTCATCCATGGACTACATAACGCAAAGCTCTCTTTTCACCAGTTACCCAGTAGCAGCTTTCAGACATGTCTATAGATAAGTACGATAGAGTGGTAACTGAGCTACAGATATGTCAGAGATTTCTTTTGCATTGCTTTGATGATTGCCTCCTCAATTTTGCTAGAAACCTGTCCTAGTAGATACACAAAATCATAACAACGTTTCTGATACTTTTAAGAAATAGGCAACCCTAAATATCCAGCCTCAGTTTATCCAACACAGAGCCTAAACCATTTCATCCATTATTTTTATCCAATTTATGTGACTTGAATTTAAAATTGGTAAAAAAAAAATACTCTTTATCAAAATATATGCGAATAGCTTTTCATTGCATTCTCTTCTATCATTTGAGTTCTCCTGCTAAACAGCATATTCTGCTGACAGCACCAACTTGTATTTGTACAGCACCTTTAACATAACAAAATGACCCAAGGCTTTCCAGGAGGCCTATAAACATGTAACTCTCCTGTGCAGAACCACTACTCGTTCTGTTCCATGATCATCTACTGGACAGTATTAGTAGCCTAAAGTAATATTCTCTTTCCATGAGAATAAAGCTAACTTTTGACTTGCATTTCCTTTCAATGCTTTAGTTTGGTATCTGAGTATGTAGAAACATACTCAGTATGTAGAAACATAGTCATGTATATATGTTACACCACTACACTCTCCATTGTTCATCTCTGTGTTGATTCAATGTTAAACACATTTTTGATTTGTTTCAAATCAAGATTGGTTGGGTAATACACTAAATAACATTTATCTTTAAATTCATGGCTCTGGTGTGCAGATTCATATTTTTCTCTTAATCCTGTACAGTATTTACACTGCCCTAATGTTTAGATGCATGGAAGCTGTTTCTTTGCAAAAGTTAAGGAAATTTTCTATCTCATACTTCTGGACTGTAGCTGTTTCATATTTTCTTTAGAATGAAGACCATTTCGTTTGGTACAGTTATCAGCCTCTGCAGGTAATGTGTTTTATTCTAACCCTAGTAGATTCTGTATGTTGTGCATATCTGGAACCTGATGCCCAAAATGATTACCATCCCTGCACTTTCTTGGCTGGGTATCCTGGAGGCACAGAAATGTGCAGATATATTTTCTCATTAACTAAATTCCACCACATTCTTAGTCAATGTATGTTACAGCGCAACAGAAACAGATGATATAAAGTTCTTGTATCTTTTATTATTTCTTGTATCCTTTGCTGTGGTTTGTTCATTGCTCTCAGATCAGATGTTCACTTTATGCACTGGCATCTACATGACAATATGCAAAATTGTCTCATTATGTCCTGTACAGAAAAAAAGGAATAATCAAACTCGGCCAATATTTACTTAATCAGTCTACTCTTGAAGATCAGTAAAGTGATGGAGGGGGTCACCAACAGTGCTAACAATTCACACTTGTTCAGCATTATGCTGCTCAGTTTGTGTCCCACCAGTGCCACCATGCTTCTTCCTTCAATACAACCTTGCTTTAAACATGGACAAAACAGCTAAATTCCAGAAATGAGGGGGGAATGACTGTGCTTGACATCAAGGCCACATTGGACTAAGTGTAGCATCAAGAAATTCTAGCAAAACAAGAGTCAGTGCGAATTGGGAGGGAAAATCTCCACTGATTGAAGCTATTCTTAGTAATGAGAAAGATGCTTGTGATTGTCAAATGTCAGTAATCTCTACTCAGGACATCTGTTCAGAAATTCTTCAGGGTAGAGACCTCAGCTAAACCATCATGGCTGTTTCATCAAAAACCTTCTGTCGATTCTAATGGGAATGTTCACCGATGATTGCATAATGTTTATCAGCATTTACAATTCCTTAGATACTGAAGCAGTCTCTTTCCAAATGCAACAAGACCTGGATGACAACCAAGCATAGGCTAACAAGAATTCATGAACATTTGTGCCATGCGAGTGCCGTAGAATGACTGCTTGAGAGATTGTAAAGATTGTCTGTCGCCATTCACTGGCATTGTCATTATGAAATCCTTCACTGTAAACATCCTGGGGTGAGCATTGATTACAAACAGAATTGGACCAGCTATTTATATGCTCTGACTACAAGAACAAGTCAGAGTCCAGGAAGTCAACATTGAGTAACTCACTTCCTGACTCTCCAAAGCCTGTTTATCACTTAAAAGACACAGGTCAGGAACATAATGAAGTATTCCCCTATGGTTGGATGAATGCAGTTTGAATAATATTCAAGAAGCTTTTCACCATTCAAGACAATGCAACCTGCTTGATTGAGACCACATCCACAAACATTCAGTTTCTCCATTACCAATGCTTAGGAAAGACAATGTATATCATCTGCAAGATGCAGTGCAGAAATTCAGTAAGACTCCTTTGTCAGCATCTTCCAAAATCACACCCATGACTGTTGGGTTCCGAAGAAATAAGGAACAAGCCCACAATATTTCAAATATCTGACTTTATTTATTTTTATATGCAGACTACATGTTGAGATGTCTGCAGCAACCAGCTTTATTCCTGCTTTTTATACATTTTTTAATTACATACTTACAAACTTTTCCCAACATCCTAACCACAAGGCCTAGGTCGTCTGTTTGTCATGTACGCTCCTGAGTGTTTCAAACTGATTTCCATAGTTTTAACTGTACTTGCAAGTCTGCTTTTTGCAATAGTATTTGTAAATTTAACAATGCTTATGCTGTAGCTTAATCACACAATTTTCAACATACTCCACAATTACTATCGAGAAGATTAAGAGCAGCAGATTGATGGGAAAAGCACCAGCTGCAAGTCGCTCTCTATCACTCACTTGAAAACATACGGCTCTTCCTTCTGCATTGCTGGATCAGAATCCTGCAAATTCAATCCCTGACAGCACTTTGGGAATTCATACACCAGGTGGACTACAATGGTTCAAAAAGGCAGCTGATCACTGCCTTTTCAATGACAATCAAGGATGGGCAATAAATGCTGGCCCATCCAGTGACATCCACATCCCATACATGAACAAAAACAAAATTAAAAATTACTGGAAAAGCTCAGCAGATCGGGCACTATCTGTGGAGCAAAATCAGTGTTAACATTTCAGATCGAGTGACCCTTCCTCAGAACTGCCAGACCTGCTGAGCTTTTCCAGCCATTTCTACTTTTATCTCTGATTTACAGCATCTGCAGTTCTTCCAGTTTTTAAAAACAGAATTAATTTCACCGAAAACATTGTAGAATTAGCCTGAACAGTATTGATTATAGTCATGTGTAAAGCGAAAATGAACAAATGTAAATTGAAATGGCTGGGATGAAGCACAAGCAAATTATAACAGACAGTGTATGAGAAGCACATAAATAGTGGATGTTACTTTTTGTATTTCCATTCTGAAAGTTCTCATGCTATAAAAGTTATTCAAATGTAGCTCAACATATTTAAAATGTATATCTTGCAGCCAATTAGCTTCTTTATTTCTCAAAGCTGCAACAATTCTTTTATGATAAATAATCTTTTAGCACAAATGTCCTCAGAACCTGAGAAGCTGCTGACCCATATACACAAAGAGATAAAGTATTTTGCTGCAGAATGCTTTTGTCAGCTAATTCAGTGGCACAGTTTGAGACATTGTCCTGTGGAGAGGTAGGATGGAGATTAGTGCCATAGTTTCCCAGATGATGAATATCTGATCTCATTCAGGCCATTAGGGAGAAGTCTTTTGCAGAAATGAGGTTCTTCTCCACAGGGAAGAAAGGAGAATAATATTAGAGGGCAACATAAGAACTCCACCATTAGTCTAACCTCTTGGCTGATGAGAGGAACACTTTAAGAGAAAAATAAGAAGAGTTGTCAGAAACTGTGTAGAGACAAAATATGTACATATAATTAGTATAGTTTGATGGAAATGCAACTATTAGATTCATAAGCTTATTCCAATTAAAAAAAAAGTTGATGAATATTATCTAAATACTATGTCTATGCCTAACACAATTAGCTCATTCCAAGTGTTTGTCTCGTCAACTTTCTCTGAACTACCTGTAATGCAGTATCATCCTTCCATTAGTATGGCGACTAACACTGTACACAGTACCTCAGATGTGGTCTAATCAATGTCCTGTTTCACTGAAATCCACTCTTGCAGTCAATTCTGCTCAAAACTAAAAAGGAGCATTCCATGTGGTTGCCTAATTATTTTCTGTACCTGCATATTGAATCATACACTAGGACATCTGGATCTATTTGCATGTCAGAGCTCTGCAACATCTCATCATTTAGATAATATGCTTTTTTTTATTCTTTCAGCCAAAATGGACAGTTTTACATTTGTTCACAATATATTCTGGATATAAATTTGCTCGCTGAGCTGGAAGGTTTGTTTTCAGACATTTCGTCACCATACTAGATAACATCTTCAGTGAGTTTCGGATTAAGCACTAGTGGCATAGCCTGCTTTCTATTTATGTGTTTGGGTTTCCTTGGGTGGGTGATATCATTTCCTGTAGTGATAACTTTTCCTATAGTGATGTCATTTCCTGTTCTTTTTCTCAGGAGTGATAAATGGGATGCATTCTGCAAATGCTTCTAGAAATTCTTGTGCGTGTCTCTGTTTGGCTTATCCTAGGATGGATGTGTTGTCCCAGTCGAAGTGGTGCCCTTCTTCATCTGTATGTAATACCTGTATAATATTTACAAGACTCAAGTCAAGATGGGCCTCTTGTCTTCACCTGCCTAGGTGGGTAAAGCTCCAACAACACTCAAGGCCATCTGGGCCAAACTAGTGCAATTTATTGGCATCCCCATTGCAACATTCAGCCCCTTCAAGACTAATGCATAGTGGCACTGCAAGAGTGTACCAGGATCCTTTAACATCACCTTCTAAACCTGCAACCTCTACCACCTAGAAGGGCAAAGATATAGATACATGAGATCACCACTGCCCACAAGTTGCCTTTCACGCTGCACACTATGATAATGCTGACACTTTAAGAGGTTATTATGTCTTGCTTTTGTTTGTAAGAGAGGTTGTAAGATAGAGGTATCGAGCTGACTACTGAAGACCACTTGAGTAAACCGCTTGAGAGGTCTTTGTTCCCTTTTAATGCAGCCTGAATGGGTGTGTTCAGCTGTCACAGATCGGGATTTCTAAGTAGCCTCGGAGGCTATTGGGGTCTCAAAAGAGTTGAAAGCTTCTATGAATGTCTCAGGGCTGCTACTCTCTCTGAAGTTTCTCTTGATGTTTTTTCCTCCTGGGTTGGAGGATTGTATGTAAGAACCTGTGTCTGAATTTTCCATTTTTTTAAAATAACAGGTGTTTTTTTTGGATGTTACCAAATTGCAACAGTCAACTAGTAACAGTCACTGTGTCTATTATTCTCCTCAGTTTCCTATAGAGTTGTTATTCTAAATTCCTCTTTCATTGATTGTATTTCAACAATATTTAAATAAATTGTGTTTTGCTTAACCTCGAGTAGATTGACCACTGGTGATGCATCAGAACAGACACTTCACAATTGCCTTTAAAATAACAAAAAGCTAGGGTCAATGTTACCTTCTTAAAATGTTTTGAGGGGGTCTGATCTTGTTTGGTAATGACAACACCATCCTGAAAACAAAATAGATCACCATATCTTCATTGTATCTGGTTCAAAATCCTGGAATTCTTCCTGCTAACAATGCAACAGGTGCCCCTACACCCTAAGTATATACAGCAATTCAAGAAAGCAGCTCACCATTACTTCTTCCAAGACAACGTTGGATGACCAACAAATGCTAGCCTAACCAGTGATGCCACACCCCTTGACTGAATAAAAATAAAAGTGTGAAAAATGATGACATTGAAACTTACAACACTTTCAAACATCTCGACATGATTTAGTACTATTTTAGCATTATATGTTGTTGCTGTCGGCTTACGCATTGGATTGCAGGAATACTATGTCTTAAGCTGTCAGATTTTTGAGAATGAATCTAATTTGAGGATTCTTAACTGGAGAGAAAACCAATATTCCTCTGCTTTCTGTAAAATGAAAAAGCAACTTGGGAATGGAGTCAACATGAGACTGGGATTAGTGCTCATGTGAGGATTAAAAATAGGGTACGTTGAAGGAGTCAAACTACCTGGTTCTGTGTTCTACATTTTATGTAAAACAGATAAAAGGAAAATCAGTGCAAATATAGTTCCAACAAAGATTTAGATGGATTTTGTGGTAACAAAATTGGAGAGGAGGAAAATCTAACTGATTTTGAGAAGCTACTGAAAAGTGGACAACTTTCTCGCTAAAACTAATTAATTAAAGCTTTTGTTAACAATGTGTATGAAAAACTATCAGACAGATGTCCTACCACAACAGTGAGTGCATGCTTGCAAGCTATAATACAGACTGTTACAGGAAAGAGGTTTTCCCTCTTGAGAAAATATGCCATTATACACTTTCAGCAAGTGTCCTTGATATTTTTGTTATCCAGAAGTCAACATGTACTTTTTATGTGGCCTGAGATCAAAGGGTTGGCACTTGAGAATGACTTCAACATTGCAAGTCACCCAATGTATAAAGGTCTCATCTTTCATGAGTGGCTGTGAGGCTTTTGCAGCATGGCCAAGTTATGTTTAGATTAAAATAGGAAATACGTCAAAAGAAAGGATAAAACAAATGTTGTTTTCTTCTACTTAGCAAACAATTCCAAGATGGGTGAATGCTTTAAAACTTATTCCAATCTGTATGCTGATTGTAGCTTTTTTTCCACTTCTTGTCTCATTTCTCCCCTCTACCAAATCCATTGGAGGTTATGCTCAGTAAAAATAGAACGTGGGACTGGTGCCAACCTGCAATTTCAGTTGCACGGTAAGTTCAACATAACCCCAAAAGAATATCCTTCAACTATGAATCATTCATACGTACATAAAGACCCAAGGTATTTTTTTTATTCTAATATTTTTTGAGAGTCAAAAATTTATGGAATTTTTCAATACCCACCATAAATTCAAACAGACCCTTCAGTCCAACTCAACCATGTCGACCAGATATCTTAAAAAATCTAATCCCATTTGCAATCATATAGCTCATATCTTTCTAAGCCCTTCCTATTCATGTACCAGCTTCCATCACTTCCTCTGACAGTTCTTTCCATCCATGCACTACCCTCTGCATGAAAAGTAGTCTCCTTATCTAAATGTATTTGTTACAATTTTTGTTTTGCTTTTTCTTTTACAATTTCAAGGATAATGTCACTGTCCAGTGTGATGCCAGCAAGACAGGACTTGGAATAACATTCATACAGCAAGGACAGCTAGTTGTGTTTGCATCCACATGACACACAGACTGAGTATAAGAACTGACCGACATCATCATTAAGGTGAAGAGAGCGGACTAAGATGATGGCATAAGCCCAGAGAGCAGCCGGGTGAATGATAAAGGAGAGCTGTAGCAGCATAAGCAGCAGCAGCAATGCCAAGATATGGCGAACAGGTTTCCACCTCTGTACGGGGTGTCCCAGCAAACGAGGAGCAGATCCCAAGCTGAATCCACTGGTCTGGAGTCGCAGGGTGAGCCAAGGCTCCAAGTCCAGAGATAGGCCCGGGCACCTGAACCAACAGCAATGTCGGTGGAATGGACAGCGGAGGACCACTGCAACCAAGGTCTGGTGGCATTGTCTGGATGAGCATCGGCTGTAGCTCATGGCTACAGCTCAGATGTACCAGTCACATGAATGGTGGAGGCAGAGGCCTGTAAGCGACACCGGGAGTGCATTACAGTGACCCTGGCTGATGTCAAGCAGAGGAACAAGAATTCAGTAATCTATTTTAATGTATTCAGTAATGCAAAGTGGAGCCAGAGCATGGCGACACTTAACACTTCTAACCTTTTTTTTTTAAATATATGCAACAATAAATCATTTAATTCGAATCATTCAGTTAAATTCAATTCACTGCACCATGGTAACTCAAATGGCGGCATGGTGCCTCAGTGGTAAGCACTGCTGCCTCACAGCATCAGAGACCCAAGTTCGATTTTAACCTTGGATGTCTATCTGCCTGTGCAGAGTTTGCACGTTGTCTCTAGTTTCCTCCCACAATCTAAAGATGTAAAGGTTAGACGGACCGGCAATGCTAAATTGCTCATAGTGTCTAAGGATGTGCAGGTTAGATGGATTAGCTATGGGAAATGTAGGGTTACAGGGATATAGTAAGGGGGGGGGGGGGGGGTAGTCGGTGTGCGAGGCTCTTTGAGGATTGGTGTGGAATGGGCTGAATGGTCTGTTAACACACTGTAGGGAGTCTGTGAATTCAATTTGTGAGTATTTTAATCAATACTTTTCTTGGCAGAGACAAAGTGACAATAGAGTCTAACCATAAGTCACTTAAAAGCCTTTTTCTCAAGCCACTTCTATCTGCTTTTCCCTGGGGTGGGGGAGTCCAGAACTAGAGGGCATGGGTTTAGGGTGAGAGGGGAAAGATATAAAAGAGATCTAAGAGTCAACGTTTTCAATCAGAAGGTGGTGCATGTATGGAATGAACTGCCAGAGGAAGTGATGGATGCTAGTACAATTGCAACATTTAAAAGGCATTTGGATGGGTACATGAATAGGAAGGGTTTGAGCTGGGTGCTGGCAGTTGGGACGAGATTCAGTTGCGATATCTGGTCAGCATGGATGGGTTGGACTGAAGGGTCTGTTTCCTTAACCCAAAAATTTAAAAGGCATTTGGATGGATATATGAATAGGAAGGGTTTGAGCTGGGTGCTGGCAGTTGGGACGAGATTCAGTTGCGATATCTGGTCGTGCTGGCAGTTGGGACGAGATTCAGTTGCGATATCTGGTCAGCATGGATGGGTTGGACTGAAGGGTCTGTTTCCTTAACCCAAAAGGGAAATGTTGGAAAATCTCAGCGGGTCTGACAGCATCTGTAAGGAGAGAAAAGAGCTGACATTTTGAGTCTAACTGACCCTTTGTCAAAGCTAAAAAAAGGGAGAAATAAATGAAATAAATAAAATAAAATTATGGAGCAGATTGAAAATAGAGGGGTCGAGATGGGATAATCATCCGAAGTTGTTGAATTCAGTGTTGAGACCGGCAGGCTGTAACGTGCCTAGTCGGAAGATGAGATGCTGTTCCTCCAGTTTGCGTTGAGCTTCACTGGAACATTGCAGCAGGCCAAGGACCATGTGGGCACAGGAGCAGGATTGTGTGTTGAAGTGGCAAACCACAGGAAGGTCCGGGAGCTGGTTGCGTACAGACCGAAGGTGCTCAGTAAAGCGATCACCCAGTCGGCGTTTTGTCTCTCCGATACAGAGATCACATTGGGTCTGTTTCCTTGGTGTACATCTCTATGACTATGACTCTATGCTCCAGAGTATCTGCAAAGAACATTCCTTCATTTGGACATACAAACAAGGAAACAGATGCAATTTCTTATCATACTATTGAAATCTGGACTCATTGGGAAGAAATTTGAGGATGTACATGCATCATAGAGTGTTCAATCTTCCAGATTCAATGTGAAGCAACAGTATTACTTATCCCAGAGACACAGAATCTGTATGTTTTGCTCTATTGAAATATTTGCCATGTTAATGACATTTCCTGTGAGAATGACAGTCACCCCAGGAAGCAAGAAATTTCCAGATGAACAGTCAGCATTAATTTACATGCGGACCACTTAAAGTTTGGAATGTCTAAAGACAATGGAAGAAATTTACATGTACTGACAAAAGTGAGACTGACTAAAATGAAAACAATTTGTGTTCTTGAGTAATATAGACCATATAACTTATAGCTGTAAATGACAGGACATGCAATTATTTAATGAAAAGAGGAATGTTTGATGAAATGCATTTGTAAGATCACATTGGATTCATGACTTGTAATCTTCATGTGACTTCTGTTGGTAGAGCTTTCAAATTTGACGTAGAAACTGTTGAGGCTTACACATTAAATATAACCTTCTTCATCAGGCTCATTTAAAATCCAGCCTATTTCTCAGTGATACTTACTTGTAATACAACATTCGATCATATCTCCTAACCTCAGCTTTATTTTGATAAAATGTGGAGGTGGAAAAATACAGCAGGTCAGGCAGCTTTGGAGGAGCGAGGGAGTCGACATTTCGAATCAGGACGCTTCATCAGGACTTCATCTCAATGCCTGTTTTCTAAACGCTGCTCAAAATCTATTTTGTGAATGTCTTTGATCATCTCTCCTCACCATAATATTCCTGCATGTTGCTGGGTCCTCATTGGAACTGCTTTATGAAATTAATGATTCGTGAGAAAATGTTCATTTTGTTCTCATCACGGTTATTGTTATGGTTAAATATTAGCTTTCCAAATTCTCTGCTCTCTGACCATCTCATCATGAGGCTAAGCAGAGAAGCCCCCCACTCTCTCTTTCTCTCTCCTCCTTATCTCTTGTCTGCGAGTTATTATCACTGGTTTTTCATTATGGGCATACTAATGGAGTTGCAATCCTGGACAACGTCAGTTTTGATGAAACAGCTCCGAGACTTGCTTTCTCTTTGTAAATGTTGCTTATACAGTAAACTAGCTATTCTGTAATTTGATCTCATAAATTCTGATTACAGGGTGAAATTAATCTTTGTATTAAACATTGGGACAGTGTCTTTCTCACCATAAGTAAGTTTCCTTATCAAATTGCAGTGTCAGAAATCACCTATTTTAAAACTGACTATTCCTTCAATTCATTAGTGAGTGATTAATTGTGGAAAAAAGACACATATACTTCGATTTATCTTTAAAAAGGTGCACAATACTATAGACAAATTAACAGCAAGTCACAGACTTCAAGAGGAAGGCTGTATGTGGACTAGAAAGATAGATTGATCCTCTGAATAAGGTGAATACAAAGGTTGTGATTGGAGAACGCGAGATTGTGATCAGACGGAGTGGGAGGTCTAATTCTCTTGAAAAAGACAGCACTATAATGGAATCTATTGATGTGTGAGTAGCTGGCAAGGTTTTATTCATGTAAATTCATGGAAATAAAATGAAAGTTTATTTATTTTAACCATGATGTGGAGGTGCCGGTGTTGGACTGGGATGGACAAAGTCGGAAGTCACACAACGCCAGGTTATAGTCCAACAGGTTTATTTGAAATCATTAGGTTTTGACTTGGAGTCTTCACCTGACGAAGGAGCAGTGCTGTGAAAGCTTGTGATTTTAAATAAACTTGTTGGACTATAACCTAGTGTTATGTGACTTCTGACTTTATTTATTTTAAACCAGTTAATAGTCTAACATAAAGAGCCAAATATATGGCTGGTTGAACAGTGCAAGACACTGCCCCTCTTATACCAGAGTCAAGATTAGAGTGATGCTGGAAAAGCACAGCAGGTCAGACTGCATCCAAGGAGCAGGAAAATCGACGTTTTGGGCAGGTGGAAGAGGAGGATGGAGCACATAGGTCGGAAGGAAGATTGACAGGTAGGACAGGTCATGAGGATGGTGTTAAGCTGGCAGGTTGGAACTGGGGTAAGGTGGGGGGAGGGGAAATGAGGAAACTGATGAAGTTCACATTGATACCCTGGGTTTGAAATGTTCTGTAGCAGAAGATGAGGCGGTCTTCCTCCAGGCATTGGGCAGTGAGGGAGTGGTGGTGGAGGAGGCCCAGGACCCGCATGTCCTCGGCAGAGTGGGCGGGGGAGTTGAAATGTTCGGCCATGGGATGGTGGGGTTGATTGTTGCGGGTGTCCAGGAGATGTTCCCTAAAGCGCTCTGTGACAAGTCTCCCCAGTGTAAAGGAGACCGCATCGGGAGCAACAGACACAATAAATGACATTTGTGGATGTGCAGGTGAAAATTTGATGGATGTGGAAGGCTCCTTTGGGGCTTTGGATGAAGGTGAGGGGAGCGGTGTGGGTGCAGGTTTTGCAATTCTTACGGTAGCAGGGGAAGGTGCCAGGAGGGGAGGTGATATGCACCAGACATGTGACTAAGCATTCACACCCCTCTTTGGTAGAGAATTCCATAAGTTCAGAACCCCTAGAGTAAAATTATTTTTACTCATCTCAGTCCTAAGTATCTTCTCCCATATTCTGAAATTGCATTCCTTTGTTTGAGACTCCCCAGCCGGGGGGACTTCTTACATTCATCTATCCTACTTATCTCTTTAAATACTTTTAGGGTTCAATGAGATCACCTCTCATTCTTGAAAACTCTAGAGAATACAGGCCCAGTTTGCCCAATCTCTTTTCATAGGACATCTTGCTATCCCAGAAACCTGGCTGATGTGTCTTCACTGCATGCCTTCAATGGCAATAATATCTTTCCAAAAAGGTAAAAGGATCAAAACTGCACACAGTACTCCAGGTGTATCTGTTCAAGGCTTCTATACAAATAAAGCAAGACTTTGTTAGTTTTCTACTTAAATCCTTGTTATGAAGGCCAATATATCATTAGTCTTTCTAACTGTTTGTTGCATCTTCATGTTATCCTTCAGTACTATATTGGATTGCCACCATCTTATCCTCAAGTGGAGCTTGATTTCAGCACCCTTTGTTTCAGACAAAAAAGTATCATTGTACCACAGCTAATGCCAGTAAACCTACTATTAAACATATAATACACTGAAATAATTGCCTTATATTAATGTAATTGATGAACTTCATTTTATATTGGTTCACAATGTGTGTCTTCAAATAAATTCTCTTTTTTTGTCACTTATGTACTTGATTTAGATATGAACACAGGAGGTATAGTTAATATGTTTGCAGATGACACCAAAATTGGATGTGTCACGGACAGCAAAGAACATTACCTCAGAGCACAAAGGGATCTTGTTCAGATGAGCCAATGGGCCAAGAAGTGGCAGATGGAGTTTAATTTGGATAAATATGAGGTGCTGCATTTTGGAAAGCCAAATCAGGGCTAGACTTAGACACTTAATGGTAAGGTCCTGGGGAGTGTTCCTGAACAATGACACCTTGGAATGCAAGTTCATAATTCCTTGAATGTGGAGTCTCAGGAAGATAGGATAGTGAAGAAAACATTTAGTATGCTTCCCTTTATTGGTCAGAACATTGAGTATAGGAGTTGGGACGTCATATTTCGGCTGTACAGGATATTGGTTAGATCAATATTGTGTGCAATTCTGGTCTCTCTCCTGTAGGAAGGATGTTGTGAAACTTGAAAAGGTTCAGAAAAGATTTATAAGGATGTTGCCAGAGTTGGAGCGTTTGAGCTATAGGGAAAGGCTGAATAGGCAGGGGCTGTTTTCCCTGGAGTGTCGGAGGCTGAGGGGAGATCCTACAGAGGTTTATAAAATCATGAGGGACATGGATAGATTAAATAGACAAGGTCTTTTACCTGAGGTGGGGGAGTCCAGAACTAGAGGGCATAAGTTTAGGATGAGAGGGGAAAGGTTTAAAAGGGACGTAAGTGGCAACTTATTCACGCAAATGGTGATGCGTGTATAGAATGAGTTGCCTGAGGAAGCATTGGAGGCTGATACAATTACAACATTTAAAAGGCATCTGGATGGGTATATGAATAGAAAGAGTTTAGAGAGATATGAGCCCAGTGCGGACAAATGGGACTAGATTAATTTAGGATATCTGGTCAGCATGGACAAGTTGGATCAAAGTGTCTGTTTCCTTGCTGTATATCTCTAAGACTCTATGACTCCTCTTTCCTCAGTATTCAGGAACCACCACATTTTACAGGGTTCATGCATTAGACAAAACTTTTATTAACAGGTAAAGTTCAATCAAGGCAATATCATAAACAGACCAAAGCCCATCAATTAACACCACAATAAAGTTAAGAAACAGAACTTGGATAGTCAGCAAATGAAATGGAATGATGTTGAGAGAATTTTTCATTTAGCAAATGAGTTTGATGATAATTTGGGGACTTACAGATAACATTATAGCCTGTAAGATTGAAGAGTGCTAAAGTCTGAGAAATGAAGATAAAGTCATGGTAGAGAAAATAAAAATGAATAAACTGTTGCCTATGAGCTTTTTAAAAAGAGTACCCTGTATTAGAAATAAATATGAGAAATGGGGGAAAGGTTGAAGGAGATTATTTCTTATGTAGAAGAAAACTTAGGATTTTTCTTGGCATATGGTTTATGGTTGCTGAAAGTATTTAAATCAGTCCTGATGGTTGACAGATGACCTCACCATCTTGTAAGTGAACTTGGTCTGCAATAAACAGATTTAGATCCATGGAGCTATAACATTCAAATAGTTATTGACAATACATTAAGAATTTAAAAAGGAAACAAAACTACTTTCAGATTTTAGTAATTTAAGAATAATGTAAAAAGTTAAAAATCACACAACACCAGGTTATAGTCCAACAGGTTTAATTGGAAGCACTAGCTTTCAGAGCGCTGCTCCTTCATCAGGTGGAGGATGAACAACCACCTGATGAAGGAGCGGCGCTCCGAAAGCTAGTGCTTCCAATTAAACCTGTTGGACTATAACCTGGTGTTGTGTGATTTTTAACTTTGGACACCCCAGTCCAACACCAGCATCTCCAAATCAAGAATAATATAAAAAAATCTATTGGCATCGTACTTATTAAAGACTTAATATCTAAATTATTGCAATTCTTTCTTGAAGTAAATCTTTGGTGTATGTCATATAACGGGTGCAACGCAATGCCTTTTTGAAGGTACTTGAATGGATCAAGGATTCCATAGATTAGTACTGAAGTAAGCACTGAGTACCAGCAATATTTATTGCTTTGTTTTTCACTGTCAGTTTATTACCTTCCACATATCAATTCACTTTCCACAGACCTGGGCATTTGCAGTGTTTCATTTCCTCCAAGCTTCATTTGACAGAATCCCTAATGGAATGAAGTCTGAATATCATAAAATTCAAGTTTACTTGTTTGCGAAAATAAGGTACAGACATGCAAACATTAATACACCACTTGTGTCATTGGGGAAATAGTAAAACTTACCCAAAGCTTGCATCACTTTTTTAAAACCAATTTTAAGTCCTATAATTCTTCATTTAATAGTTTGGGTGATTCATCGCACCATTAAAGCGCAAATATTTCATTTCACTCCAATATTACTAACATATTTTCTGTCTATATAAGTACACCAAGCTTATGTAAAATTGCAAGATCTTGAACCTTCATTTTAAAGTGAAAGTCCTATTCTTTTTGACCACTGTATTCTAAAGCATATCAGCATATTGAGTTCACTGTCAAAGGGTATGGAACTATGTTCAAATGACTGAGTAAGCAATTCTACATCTTTCATATCAGCTGGTAGTATTATACCTGTAGGAGGTCAATAGCTGTTCTTTCACTGTACAAAAATTTATGGAATAACCTCTGACCCCCTGCTAACTTCCAATTCACTGGGACTGAATGTCTGCAGAAATCATTTACCTTTCTTCTGTTTCAGTGAATTCTAAACATTCTTTTTGTTCATTTTGCTTCCATCTTCCTTCATTTTCCTGAATTTTCCCTCACATCATTGTCTATGCTGTGCTCTGACTGCAAATTTTTAAATCTTCGGGTAATAGTATAAACCAAATGATTCTGAAGGAAAATTTAATTTCTTTTGTCTTTTGTTTAGCTATTTTCATGAAAAGAAACTTGTACAGTAGCACTAAAATGAACAAGAACCACTGAATAATGCAGCACAGCAGTATGACCTGGCAAGGTTCCAGATTGCAGTATGGCTAGTTTCTTCCTGTGCCAGTTGGGCAACACATCACTGTACGATGCAGCACTGAAGAAGGATATTTAGCCCATTATTCCTGAGTCATTCTTTGAAAGAGCTATCCAATTAGTCCCACTCGCCTGCTTTTTCCTTAACTCTGCATTTTCCCCCTTTTGTACATGTACATAATACATTTCATGTTCTGCTTCTCAAAGTAATTCATGTTCAGGTAGTGCCTCTCTATCGTAATCTGTGCTCTGCTGTTAAAACAGTAATTACATCAAGGAAAAACTGATAGCTGCTGCAGGTTAAAAATATGTTATGGAGTATAGATGAGAAAGCTCTATGTAAAGGGAATAAATGAAGCAATTGTAATAAACCATTCCACCCATAGCTGCTTTTATGTCGGGATGTGATCCAAATGTGTCCCCTCTCCATCTCACTACCTCAATCACACATATGTGAACACATGCACATACTTAAGAGTAATATGTGCTCACAAGACTCGACAACTTGTAATGTCAGCAGAACAAGATCAAGAAATTGAAATGAACTCAGTTGGAAATTATTGAATAAAATGTAAGGATATTATTCCATTATAATATGCCACCAGTGTGCATTGAGCTACAATGAGATTGAATCAAAGTTACTTAAAAATGTTCTGTGTTATGACAAATGACAAAATATATTTGGGTTTGATTTATTGCATACCAATAACAATTACTGAGTCACGTTGTCTTTTATGTTCAAGTGCATTGCCTGTACCATTCATCATTCGAACTATCAGCTTACACTAATAGCATTTGATCTATCTGATACACTGGTTCTCGTTTACTTTGGTAAAATGCATTAACTCAGTTTGTTACAAACTGTGGTGATCCAGCAAGTTTCAAAATGGATTATCAGAAAATAGCACAATGGCTCAGGTTTTCTGATTGTCACATAATTGTTATTCCAGATGGGAGTCATTTCGGGGAGTTTGCGGAATCATTGCTGATTCTGAAGGAATTGCCTGGGAAATTGAACATTCAGCTGGGCAATTCCTCTAACACTGGAACCATCCAAAAGTATCCATTTAATCAGAAAATTTAGAAGGTTCTGTTGAAATAAAGTAAATAGTTACTCAGGAAAGATTAGACTATTAAATATATTAACCTCTGTATTCTCCATCCCACTCCTACCAACAGCCTCTCATCCAGACTCTACACACTCCTCTGACCCTGATCTGATACCCACAGGAACTGTCAAAAAGTGTGGCACTGGAAAAACATGGCAGGTCAAACAGCATCCGAGGAGCAGAAGAATTGATGTTTCGGGCATAACTTGATGAAGAGCTTATGCCCAAAACGTCGCCTCTCCTGCTCTTCAGATGCTGCCTGACCTGTTAGTGCTTTTCCTGTGCCATACTTTTTGACTCTGACTCTCCAGCATTTGCAGGTCTCACTTACCCCCAGGAACTGGTGACCTACACCACACTAGGCAGTTCCTCTTTATCTGCTCTGCATCTACTGCCCCCTTGCCCGCTCTGGACCTGATCACCCTTCCCTCAGTCGAGGCCCAATCCTCCTTCTCCCCATCCATCCTTGACTCATTCTGGCTTCAACTCCCTTCACCGGCCATTACCTGACACCACTACACCTGTTCCGGGCGCAAGCCCCCTTTTGTCCAATGACCTGACTCCCTTTTCTCCACTGCCCAATCAAAGATTTGCTCCATGACCTGATACCCACCTGTCTCTAACCCAGCCTGTTGTAATTTCTCTACCGCCAGCTACCCTAAACACTGTATCCCTTATCTGGTCCCCTTGCAACCCTGCAAATGACATCCTGACTCATGTGTTCTAATAATACCGACCTTACAATGTATCTAGCTAGCATCTTACATATCTGCCATTCTACTCTGGAACCTGGCAGCCAGCTGTTTACCTGACACCCAGCAGTCTACCCAATTGAAACTTACTTATTTGGCACCCTATCTTCTCAGTACCTGAACCTGACTTATACATTTACCTTTTGACAGAATTTGTCAAAGCGGCTGCAATTGTAGAACTTTCGCTTCCAGAAAACAGCAGCTGACTTCCGTGGAAAAGGGGCATGGTTTGTTCAGCATTAAGATAGAATTATTAGACTGGAACTATGGCTTCACATTTCTGAGGGAGCCCTGATTGGAATCTCCTGTTTGAGCTGTGGACCTTTCTCATCACTTAAAAAGTAGGGGTGGAGTGGCAATCTGCATGAGTTTGTCACTCCTTTGAAAATGTGACCCAATAATTTCAAGTGCTCAAAAATTGAATTGACAGCACACTCTTAATCTTTTGGAATGTGTATTGCTCACATATCTGCAGTTTAATTTTTTTGTGTGTGGATAGTTAATGAAAAGATAATTGAATCTATAAATAGATTAAATACATCCATTGGCAAGTTTGTGTATTGCGGGATGCAAATATTTTGCCTAAATTAATCTTTGATTTACAAACATGATGTTTGGCAACATTCAATTAAAAAAAACAAGAAATAAAGTGAAAATGTAACACGTCACCTTGACATTTTATCACACATAAACAAACTGCTCTATTGTTACCCAGAAAAAAAATCTGATTCCTTTAGAATGGTCTAATTGAACCGTTGCAGGTGCTCAATGCCTCCTACAATTAAAGAAATTACATTGGAACATTTATTGAGCTTGCCCTGCCATTTAATTAGATCATGTCTGCTCCTCTATCGCAATGCCACTTTCATGCACTGTGTCCATATCACTTCATGTTATTCATCTCCTGGAATACATTGATTTTTGTCTTCAATGTGCTTAATAGTTGATTTCCCACACCCTTCTTGCGTAATGAGTTCAAAGCTCACCAAAGTCTGAGTGAAGCAATTCTCCCATCTCAATTTTAAATGGCCTAACTCTTTATCCTAAGAATATTTCCATTAGTTTTGAATCACGGGCTAGGTAAAACATCCAATTTACATTTCCCCTGTCATGCCTTGTCAGAACTTTGTGAGTTTCGATGAGATCACCCCTGATTTTTAAACTCTAAGGTATGCCAACACAGTTTCCTCAATATCCCTGTATAAGGCAATCCCACCATTCCGGCGATTAATCTGGTGAGCCTTCACTGCAGAACCCCATTAGCAACAGCCTGAAGTGCTCCATTTATTTCCACCCTGTGCTTTCTGTCTGTTAACCGATTTTCAACCCACTGCTGCCAATTGTTTTACTAATCTCCAGCATGGGATCTTATCAGAAGCCTTCCAGACACCTAAATACACCATATCCACCCCTTTATCAATGCCACAAGTAATATCTGCAATAGACTCCAATATCAGATTGTAGATTTGATTGCTAAACTGGTAGATTTGTTTTCAGACTTTTTGTCACCTTACTATGTAACATCATCAGTGAGCCTCTGATGAAGCACTGGTGTTCTGTCCCACTTGCTATTTATCTGACTTGGTCTATTGTGGTGGGTGATATCAGTTTTGGTTCTGTTTCTGAGAGGTTGGTAAATGGGGTCCAAATCGATATGTTTGTTAATGGAGTTCCGGTTTGAATGCCAGGTGTCTAGGAATTCCCATGCATGTCTTTGTTTAGCCTGTCCCAAGATGGATGCATTGTCCCAGTCAAACTGGTGACCCTCTTTGTGTGTGTGTATGGATTTTAGTGATAGTTGGCCACGTCTTTTGGTGGCTGGTTGGTGCTCATGTATCCTGGTGGCTAGTTTCCTGCCCGTCTGTCCAATGTAATATTTGTTCCAGTCCTTGCAGAGTATTTTGTGTACGTTCTGCTGGTTGTTGGTACAGGGTCCTCTAAATTCATTAGGAGCTGTTTCAGTGTGGTAGTAGGTTTATGGGCAACCATGATGCCTAGGGGCTGGAGTAGTCTGGGCATCATCTCTGAGATGTCTTTAATGTATGGCAGGGTAGCTAGAGTTTCTAGGCATGTTGTGTCATCTTGTTTAGGTCTGTTGTGTAGGAATCGGCGGACTGTGCTTATCGGGTTCCCATTGTTCATGAATACTTTGTTTAGGTGTTTTTTCCCAGCTTTTCATAATTCCTGGGTGCTGTAGTGTTTTGTGGCTAAATGAATTCTTTGTATCGACCTGCAATGGGCCTGTATCTTTCCTAGCTAATCTTCTCATTTTCATATGTCAAAGAAGCCTTTTCATCCACCTTTATGTTCTTCGCTAGATACATTCATTTCCATGTCCCTTTCTTAATCGGTTTCTTGATTGTCCTTTGAAGAGAGCTAAAATGCTGTCAAATCTCAGGCTTTCTACTTTTTCTGAAATCCACTCTCTTTGATCTAATGCAATCTTTAACTTCTTTCATTTACCATCGACAATTCAATTTTCACTTTGGGTGTTGGTGCCTTCAGAGAATATATATCTGTTAAAGGCCATATGGTATTTCTTTAAATAGTAGTCATTGTCTATCCATTATCAAATCGTGTAGTGTATTTTTCTAACCCACTATAACCATTTTGCCTCACATACCTTTGTAATTGCCTTTCTTCACATATATCTCCTTTACCATAAGGTTATTAGGAATATAGGAACACAGGAACAGGAGTAGGTCATTCATTGCCTTCAGCCTGTTTCACCAGTTTCAGCCAGATCACAGAAGACCTGTCACCTAAATCTATGCACCTGACTTTGCTCATATCCTTTAATAACTTTGTTTAACAAAAGAATCAAAACTAACAACTGATCCTGCATTCACTGCTGTTTTTGGAAGAGAGTTCCAAACATTTAGCACCCTATATGTGTGCAATGCTTCTTAATATCTCACCTGAAATGTCTGGCCCTCATTCTCACACGATGGCCCCTAAGTCTAGAATCTCTGATAGTTTATCGATATCTACCTTTCTGCTAATATCTTAAGACTTGGTACAGAACCACCCTTAACCCTCTTAATTTTCAAGAAAACAGGCCTAATTTGTATAATCTCTCCACATAATTTAAACACTGAAATCCAGATATAATTCGTGTAAATGTACGTTGTACATCCTCGAAGGTCCATATTTGTTCCTAATGTGTGGTGCCAAGATCTGCTCAGAGTATTCCAAATAGTATCAAACCAGGATTTTGTCAAACTGCACCATAACTTCTGCATCCTTGTACCCCAGTTCTCTAGATATAAAGCCCAGCATTACATCAGCTTTCTTGATTTTTTTAGCACTCGATCATTCAGCTGAACCACCAGGTATCTTTGGACATCCACTGTATTTAATTTCATATCATCTAGAATGTACTCTGATTTATCCTTCTATGGTCCAGAATGGATAAATTCACATTTGCTTACATTGTACTCTGTCTGCCACAGTTTTCCCCATTCACTTAGTCCTTCTGTATCGCTTTGTAATTTACTCTTCTACACTGTCTACAAGTCACTTAACTTTGTGCCATTAGCAAAATCCAGCTATCATCCAAGTCATTAATAAATAATGTGAACAATTATGGACTTAACACAGATCCTGTAGGATACCATTGGTCACATTTTACAATTTAAGGTACCTAGGCATTATTCCTACTTTGTGGCACCTGCCACTCAAATCACTAATTTTCCCTCAGTTTTGTAGGTTTCTACCTTAGTTAACAATCCCTTATGTGGAACTTTATCAAATACCTTCTGCAAGTCCATATAAGTAACACCCATTGTCATTCCCCTGTTATTATCTTAGTCACCAATTCAAAACATTTCAATGAAGTTTGTCAAGAATGACCTACCTGTCATGAATCCATTCTGGGTCTCCCTGATTAACTGAAAATCTTCAAGCTGATTATAGACTCCAATAATTTCCCAACCACAGATGTTAGGCTAACTGGTCTGTAATTCCCTGGTTTTCCTCTTTCACATTTCTTAAAAAAGCCAAGTGACATGTGCAATTTTTCCAATCCAAAGGGGTGACTCCTGTATCTAGGGAACTCTGACAAATTACAGTTACGTCATCTACAATGGGCTCCCCTGCTTTCTTTATTGATGAGCACTTTCTGATTACTACAAAATCTAGAATAGCCTGACTCTGGTTTGCTATTCAACATACCGCTCTGATAACATACCTTATATACAAAGAAATTCATGCTCTACAGCACTGATAATTATCAAATTATACCAAACTAAAGCAACTCACATTTGTAAAATTACTTAAAACAACTAGATTTAGATATAGACTACTTCTACATAACAAAATTATATCAAGTTATATTTAATGCAAAATGAAGACAAGGAAGGTCATGTCATAAAATTATTTGGCATTATCAGTCAATCACAAGCAAGAAAGTGAACAGGTTCTGTTCAAATTTTACTTCAATATATTTTTCAATAATGGTTCATTTTCTGGCATATGTCAACATGCAGAAATCAAACTTCAAACAAACTTGTAATAATTTTTAGATTGCAAAAAAAAATTAACCGTCCAATAATACTTTGCAAAAAGCACTTTGTCTTCTAAAATTAGTACTTTCCTAATGCTGCATTTGTATCAACACTTTAATGTCAATTCATAGGGGTGTTGTATTTTTCACTGATCAGGAGCAAACAGCCTCTGGTCTGTTATTAAAGAGACACTACACCAATAATTTGCCCTTATCTCATCCTTCTTTCTTAATTGCTAAATGTAAATGAAAAAATATCTGCATAAGTCCCAAGAATTCATACATAAATGATTACATACAATTCCACCAACAATACATGATTCAAAGCTTAAACTATAAATGTCAACTGGAAGCAAATTGGCAAGTTCAAAGCTCTTCATAATTTTCTAAATTTTTATTGCTGAACATTGTGTGATCATCAGGGCCCATCCACACTCTGCCCATATAGAACATAGAACATAGAACAATACAGCGCAGAACAGGCCCTTTGGCCCTCGATGTTGCGCCGACCTGTGAACTATTCTCAGCTCATCCCCCTACACTATCCCAAAATCATCCATGTACTTATCCAAGGATTGTTTAAATCTCCCTAATATGGCCGAGTTGACTATCTTAGTAGGTAGGGCATTCCATGCCCTTACCATTCTCTGCGTAAAGAACCTACCTCTGACATCTGTCTTAAATCTATCATCCCTCAATTTGTAGTTATGCCTTCTTGTACAAGCTGGCGTCATTATCCTAGGAAAAAGATTTTCACTGCCTACCCTATCTAATTCTCTGATCATCTTGTATGTCTCTATCAAATCCTCTCTTAGCCTTCTTCTTTCCAATGAGAACAGACTCAAGTCTCTCAGCCTTTCCTCATAAGACCTTCCCTCCAGACCAGGCAACATCCTGGTAAATCTCCTCTGCACCTTTTCTAATGCTTCCACATCCTTCCCGAAATATGGGAACCAGAACTGTACACAATATTCCAAGTGTGGCCGCACCAGCGTTTTATATAGTTGCAGCATGATATTGCGGTTCCGGAACTCAATCCCACTACGAATGAAACCTAACACACCGTATGCCTTCTTAACAGCACTTATCCACCTGGGTGGCAACTTTCAGGGATCTATGTACATGGACTCCAAGATCCCTCTGCACATCCACACTAGCAAGAACCTTTCCATTGACCCAGTACTCTGCTTTCCTGTTATTCTTCCCAAAGTGCATCACCTCACGTTTATCTGCACTGAACTCCATTTGCCACCTCTCAGCCCAATTCTGCAGTTTGTCCAAGTCTCCCTCCCAAGTCTTCCAAACAATCCATTACTCCACCGACTTTAGTGTCATCTGCAAATTTACTAATCCATCCACCTATGCCTGCATCTAAGTCATTTATAAAAATGACAAAAAACAGTGGTTCCAAAACAGATCCTTGCGGCACACCACTAGTAACTGGACTCCAGGCTGAATATTTTCAATCAACCACCACTCTCTGCCTTCTTTCAAAAAGCCAGTTTCTAATCCAAACTGCTAAATTGCCATCAATTCCATGCCTCTGCATTTTCTCCAACAGCCTACCATGTGGAACCTTATCAAAGGCTTTTCTGAAGTCCATGCATACCACGTCAACTACCCTACCCTCATCTACATGCTTGGTCAGCTTCTCAAAAACTCAATGAGGTTTGTGAGACACGACCTGCCCTTGACGAAACCATGTTGACTATCTGAAATCAAATTGTTGCTTGCTGGATGATTATAAATCTTATAAACCTTTCCAAAACCTTTCCTACAACAGAAGTAAGGCTCACTGGTCTATAATTACCTGAGTCATCTCTACAGCCCTTCTTGAACAAGGGCACAACATTTGCAATCCTCCAGTCCTCAGGTACTAAACCTGTAGACAATGACGACTCAAATATCAAAGCCAAAGTCTCTGCTATCTCCTCCCCAGCTTCCCAGAGAATCCTCAGAAAAATCCCATCCGGCCCAGGAACCAGTCTACTTTCACTCCTTCTCGAATTGATAACACCTATGCGTAACTAATCTCGATCCTTTCTAGTCTAATATCTCATACCTCATTCATCTCCTCAGCAATATCATCCTTTTCCTGAGTGAAAACTAATGAAGAATGTTCGTTTAGCACCTCTCCAATCTCCACAGGGTCCACACTCAACTTCCCACTTCTGTCTTTGATTAGCCTGATTCCTACCCTAGTCATCATTTTATTCCTCACATAGCTATAAAAAGCTATAAGGTTCTCCTTTATTCTATTTGCTAAAGACTGCTTGTGTCCTCTCTTTGCTCTTCTTAACTCTCTCTTTAAATCCTTCCTAGCTGATCTGTAACTCTCCATCGCCTCATCTGAACCATCTTGCCTCATCAATACACAAGCCTCTTTCTTCTTCTTAACAAGACATGCAATTTCTGTTGTAAACTCTGGTTCCCTTACCTTATCACTTCCTCCCTGCCTGACATGGACATGCCTATCAAGGACACGCAATATCTGTTCCTTAAGCCAGCTCCACATTTCCATTGTCTGCATCCCCTGCATTTTAATACCCCATTGTATGCATCCTAATTCTTGCCTAATCGCATTATAATTGCCCTTGCCCCATCGATAACTCTTGACTTGTAGCATGTACCTATCCTTTTCCATCGCTAAACTGAACGTAACTGAATTATGGTCAGTCTCTCCAAAGTGCTCACCTACAACTAAATCAAATACTTGGCCTGGTTCATTACCAAGCACCAGATCCAGTGTGGCCTCCCCTCTTGTCGGCCCTTTGACATACTGTGTCAGCAAACCCTCCCGTACACACTGGACAAAAACTGATCCATCAGACGTACTGGAGTTATAGCATTTCCAGTCAATGTTGGGGAAGTTAAAGACCCCATAATGACCATCCTTTTCCTTTCACTCCTATCCAGAATAATTTTGCTAATCCTCTATTCCACCTCCCTGGAACTCTGTGGAAGCCTATAAAAAACTCCAAGCAATGTGACCTCTCCTCTCCTGTTTCTTACCTTAGCCCACACTACCTCAGTCGATGAGTCCTCATCAAAAGTTCTCTCAGCCACCGTTATACTATCCTTGAATAGCAAGGCCACGCCTCCCCCTCTTTTACTGCCTTGCCTGTTCTTAATGAAAGATCTAAACCCTGGAACCTGCAACATCCATTCCTCACTCTGCTCTATCTATGGTTCTTTTACAATAAGATTGTTAATCAGCTCTTTCTCATTACATAACACTGAATCTAAAGTAGCCTGCCCTCTCATCCTCAACATACTGGTCTAGAAAACCATTCCTAACATAATGCCAGAAACTCTACTCAACAGATGTAGTACACAATTAGTTACCCATACTATATGTGGATTGAAGTCACCTATGATGCCTGTGTTGGCCATGCTACATGCTTCTCTTATCCCCTGATTAACATTATGCCCCACACTATCACTACTTAGAACTCCATCCAATGTCTGCTGCCCCCTGCTGTTTCTTAGCTCCCAAACATATTCCACATGTTGCTCTTCTGACCCTAATCCTGTCTTTCTAATGTACTGATCCCATTCTTTACCAGCACAACTTTTCCTCTTGTCTATCCTTCCTAAATGTCAAATATCCTTGAATATTCCATTCTCATTCCTGGCCACCACGCAGCCATGATTCTGCATTGGCAATTAGATCATACTCATGCATCTCTATTAGTGCTTTTAGATTATCTGCACAACATTCTTGTTATGCGAAGGGGACAGGAGCATTTGCCACCCATGAATAACAGAAAAACAGATAAACAGATATTGCTATAATGGAAATCCTCTATCCACCACAAAGGTCTTTGTGATCCAATGTGCCATCAATAGAAAAAAAATTGGGCCTGGGGCCAACCTCATAAGTAGTGAGTGTATCATCTTATGAATGCTGCATGGATTCAAGTAGAATACCCTTAACTGTGTCTTTTTGACATCATTCCATTTTTGAAGCATACTTGATGCTTGGTTTTGTGGCTCTTATCTTCTCATGACCCTGGCATCTTTACAATTTCCTTCCAAATTTGGTCACTTCTCAAGTTCCCATCCCCTGATAAGCAAGTTAAAACTCATCCCAACAGTATTAGCAAATCTCACTTGGGCATTTGTCCCAGTCGAATTAAAATGTAATCTGTTCAATTTGCACACGTAAGTATGATCAAAAGTTTGCAACCTTCGGTAATACACCACCACCCCTTGATTTTCAGCCTATGAAATATAATAAGCATGGCAGAAATAGCTAATCAATTTGAAAATAGATATTACACAGGATGAAGTGCAAAATTAGCGTAACTTCTGCAGAGTATTATTCTATTCATTACTCACAAAAATCTGATTACTTTTTACTATTTCACTGCAGTTATTGGATAACCCTCACACAAACATGATTAAACTTTTAACAATTCCTCATAAATTTTGATATTAGTATTAATATACAGGATGTTGATAATTCACTGAAATACATCTTCTTACATAGGTTTTGTTCAACTCTCATAATTTTATGCACTATTCAAGTAGAATAAGCAGGCTGCAGTAATACACCACAGTGAAGTAGGTGGCTCAAGTGTGGAACCTCTCTGATTTCAGATAGAGAATACACATGACATTGGCACCATTCATTAATAAGGTATCCAGGTCTTTCTAGATTAAATAATGAAGGAAAAATCATTAATGAAGCAACTAAAAGAAATTTCAGCTCAAACACTATCCTAGGGAACTCTTGCATGGAGGTCATGGAACTGAGATAATTAACCTCCACCAAAGTAACCCACCTTCCTTGATGTCAGGTATCATTCCAAGTTGTGAAACTATCCCCCTAAAGTCCTCGACTCCAGTATTTCTTGGGCTCCTAAATGCCATAGTCAGACAAACTCTGTCTTATTGTTAATAAAATTCACTCCTGAAACATGCTTGGATTTCCATGTTTGGACCAAAGATGTAATGACATCAGAAACTGAGTGATGTTGACAGTGATGTCCTTTGAACTGATGTGCTGGGTTATCCCACAACTGACGTTGAGTATGTTTGTCAAATACCCTCTTTAAGTTATTTGTTTAATTTTCCACCATCATCCATGAAGACATATGGCAAGACAGCAGCACGAAGACCTGGTCCATTGTTGATATGATGTCTATTCTCTATTACAAGCTACTTATGCTGTATGGCATGCAAATAGTCCTGTGTTGTAGCTTCACCAAGTTGATGCCTGATTGTTAGGTATGCCTGTTGCTGCTACAGGAATGCTGTCTGATGTTCTTCGATCGACCAAGGCTGACCTCTTTGCTTGATGGTAATCATAATGTGGAGATGCCAGTATTGGACTGGGTTAGCCAAAATCAGAAGTCACATGACATGAGGTTATAATTCAACAGGTTTATTTAAAATTATAAGCTTTCAGAATGCTGCTCCTTCTTCAGGTGAATTGATTTCAAATAAACCTGTTGGACTATAATCTGTTGGTGTCATGTGACATCTGACTTGATGGTAATGGCAGAGTACGAGGTATGTCAGGCCTTGAGCTTTCAGACCATTACAGAATACAATCCTGCTGATGCTAATAACCAATAGCACCTCATGTATGCTCAGTTCTAAGTGCTAGATCTATTCAAAATCCATCTAATTTAACAGAGTGGTACTGTCACACAATACAATGCATGGAGGGCATCCTGAAAATGAAAACATGACTTGGTCTCCACAATGACTATACCAGTACCAAATACTTGACACTCCTACCAGTAATGCCATGAACAGATGCATCTCTAATAAGTAGAAGGGTAAGAATGAGTCAAGTAGATGTTTCTCTCTTGATGGTTCCCTTACAAATATTGAGCACACAGTCTAACAGTTTTGTCCTTTAGAACTTGACTAACTTGGTCAAAAGTGGTACAACGCGGCCACACTTAGTGGTGACCAATGAGGTCCCTTACCCAGAATATATTCTATGTTCTTGCTATCCTCAATGTGTCTTCCATTTGATACTAAACTGACTCATCAGTTGAGGGGGGATGGTAAATGATAATCAACAGGAAGGTGTAGCAATTGTAATGAGGTCAACCTGATTAGGGCTGTTAATCTGGTCAATCAGGGAGCCCTGGCTGCCAGATAAGAATAGGAGTGTCAGACATCCTGCTCACTCTGAGAGCTGGCTCTGAGGGTGCTGGATTAATGTCAAGGACTCACTATGTGCGAATAAAGGGTAACCTGGTGACAGGATACTGGCCTCTGTAGAGGTATTTCAGAAGGTTTCCTTGCAAATGTTTGACCTGATGTATGAAATTTCATGAGGTCCAGAATCAGCGTTAGGTACTACCCATTACAACTCTGCCTTAACTCTGTAGCAGTGTGCCATCAGCTCTAGTGGGTCTGCCTAGCAAGTGGAACAAGATATGTCAAAGGAGTGTAATTTTGATGACTGGGACATTGTTGGTATGCTGTGGTGATACTTGACTAGCCTGTGAGACAGCTATTTCAATTTTGGCACAGACTCCCAAATGTCAGTAAGGAGATATTTATAGGGTCAACAAGGTTGTCTTTGCCAGTCATTACCATTGCCTAGATTGATGCCATGATGTGGAGGTGCTGGTGTTTGACTAGGGTGGAAAAACTCAGAAGTGACATGACACCAGGTTATAGTCCAACAGTTCATTTGAACTTTCTGAGCACTGTTCCTTCATTAGGTGACTTCACTTGATGAAGAAGCAATGCTTCTAAAGCTTGTGATTTCAAATAAATCTGTTGGACTATAACCTGGTGCCATGTGGTTTCTAGATTGGTGCCAGGTAGTCAAAAAGTTGAATTCCTTTCTGAATTTTCTGCAGCAGATTGATTCAACTGAATGAGTTGTTATGGCATTTCAGAGGGCATTTAAAAGACAGCAGCATTGCTGTGGGTATGGAGCCATGTGTAGGCCAGACCAGGTAAGGATGACTTACTTGCATAATATAGTTAGATTACATTGAAAATGGTTACCTTTGCATTGTTTAATGAGTTCGCAACATTTTACAAAAGCTGGTGATTAATTATTTGATCCATAACACATTTTCTTTCCTTTCTGACTCTTGTTATCTGGATGCTATCATAAATTCCCAAGATACTGGAAAGGCTTCAGATAGAAATATGCTCAAAGATTCTGTTTTTAACTTCCAACAAAATTATACTGACGAGCGACATACACAAACATAATGCAATCATGGCGATGCTGCATTGGGCCATGAAGAAAAATAAAGTTGGCAAGCAATAATGAATGGTTGCCTATATTGTACCAGAAATTGAGGTTATGCAGGTTAATGCAATGGACAAAGCTGCAGGCCAGCCTATGAAATGATTTGCTATCTGCAATTCTATGATGCAGTACAGTGACATTCAATCACAGTTGTAGGTACAGTCTCCATCATTATTTAGTTTTCCCATTCTGTTATGGTTTTCAAACGTAATTTGTTAGACTAAGAAAAACTAAGATGAATTTATTGGTTGTGGGTTGAAGCAGGAATTGATGTACACTCTGCTCATGTGACTAAGTACGGGGTGCTTATCAATAACTACTGAATATATTCAGCCAATTGTTCACAGGGCAACAGGCATTGGGTTTATTTTCCAGGACAAGCAAGTTAAAGGCCAGGAATACAAAAGCAGAGAGGTAGATCTCAAGACAATTATGAAATTTAAATGCAGTTAATTAAATAACATTGGAATAAAAGGCTGATACCAACAATGGTGCCTATGAAACAACTGGGCAGTTATAAAAATCTCTCTGGTTCACTTACTGGATGAAGGAAATCCACCTTTTGTATCCAGCCTGTATAATATGTGAATCCAGACTTACAGAAATGTGACTGATTTTTAATTGTCTACTGGAATGGTTCAGCAGATGACTGAACTCAGTTGTATTAAATGACTATAAAAACTGGACTTATCTCTTATCATCTAGGAGAAAGTGAGGGCTGCAGATGCTGGAGATCAGAGTCAAGAGTGGGGTGCTGGAAAGGTATAATATGTTAGACAGCATCCGACAAGCAGGAGAATCGACGTTTTGGGCATAAGCCCTTCATCAGAAATGAGACTTGTGGGCCAGGAAGTTGAGAGATAATTGGGAGAGGGGCAGGAGACTGGGGGGAAGGTAACTGGAAATGCAATAGGTAGATGAAGGTGGGGGAGAAGGTGATGGGTCGAAGAGGAAGATGGAGCAGTTAGATGAGAAAGATGATGGACAGGTCAAGAGAGTGGTGCCGAGTTGGAGGCCTGGGACTGGGATAAGGTGGGTGGAGGGAAAATGAGGAAACTGGTGAAATCCACATTGATCCTGTGTGGTTGCAGGATCCCAAGGCAGAAGAAGAGGCGTTCTTCTGCCAGGTGTCGGGTGGTTAGTGTTTGGAAATCAAGGAGGCCCAGGACCTGGATGTCCTTGGTGTAGTGAGTTGGGGAGTTAAAGTGTTCAGCCACGGGATGGTGGGATTGGTTGGGGTGGGTGTCCCAGAGATGTTCTCTGACATGATCTGCAAGTTGGAGTCCTGTCTCCCCGACATAGAGAAGATCACATCGGGTGTCATGGATACAGTAGATGATTTGTGTGGAAGTATAGGTAAATTTCTGTCCGATGTCGAAGGATCCTTTTGGGGCCTTGGAAGGAGGTGAGGGGGGAATGTGGGTGCAGGGTTTGCACTTCCTGCGGTGGCAGGAGAAGGTGCCGATTGTAGGGTGAGTGCTGGTGGGGGTTGTGGAAACCACACAGGATTAATGTGGATTTCACCAGTTTCCTCATTCCCCCTCTCCCCACCTTATCCCAGTCCCAAGCCTCCAACTTGGCACTGCCCTCGTGACCTGTCCATTGTCTTTCCCATCTATCCAGTCTACCATCCTCTCCGACCTATCACGTTCTCCCCCACCTTCATATAACTATTGCATTCCCAGTTACCTTGCCCGCAGCCCCACACACCGTCCCATTTATCTCCAGCACCCCACTATCAACTTATCTCTTACAATAAACTAAACCTTCAGGTTCAGATTTTACAAAGACACAACCTTCAGTGTCAAACCTTCAAAGTAAGCCTCACTAACGTCTGTGGACACATGTTAAAATGGAAACAGTTGTCCCATAGAGTAAGCAAGCAACATACTAACATGTTCAAACTAATGGAATTTTGTCTATCAGCTAACAATACAGGCTCCTACATCGCCATTCCAGCGTATCTCATGTTAGAACATAGAACATAGAACATAGAAGAATACAGCGCAGTACAGGCCCTTTGGCCCTCGATGTTGCGCCGATCCAAGACCACCTAACCTATACTAACCCACTATCCTCCATATACCTATCCAATGCCCGCTTAAATGCCCATAAAGAGGGAGAGTCCACCACTGCTACTGGCAGGGCATTCCATGAACTTACGACTCGCTGAGTGAAGAACCTATCCTAACTTCAGTCCTATATCTACCCCCCCTTAATTTATAAAGCTATGCCCCCTTGTAATACCCGACTCCATACGCGGGAAAAGGTTCACACTGTCAACCCTATCTAACCCCCTAACC